>NC_044981.1:154857432-155124224 GCF_008728515.1 Papio anubis
CAAATAACTAAAGACCTAGGGTTGTTGCCAGATCATCTTTTCTTATGCAGCAGATTGATCTTCAGTTATAACTGTGATCTGTTTGAAGATGAAATAACACAATGAAAATTCTAAAGAAATCTAAAAACCCTCTTCTGTATTTTTATATGTATAAGAATACATATTATCTACTACTATACACATTATATATATACACAATATTATTTACACTCTACTAGATGACTGTGGCCATACAATTGGATATTTTGTCAATGTATTTAGCTGGATATAGTGGGCCAGCTCCATTCTGGTTCTCCTGCTGGAAAACAAACACTATTCAGTAAAGGAA
Organism: Papio anubis; assembly: GCF_008728515.1. Taxonomy (NCBI): domain Eukaryota; kingdom Metazoa; phylum Chordata; class Mammalia; order Primates; family Cercopithecidae; genus Papio; species Papio anubis. The sequence goes on from NC_044981.1 coordinate 154,857,761, forward strand.
CAGGAGATAAAAGGCGTACTAAACTGACTGGTAGAATCTGATACTGAAGTCTCTACTAGATGGACTTCTTTTTTTGCTGTACCACTTCGTAGGTGCTGTTTCAAAGAGTGAAATTAATTTCTAATTCAGTAGTCTTTGAGTTAATGCAAGATTAATTAAGATTTAGATGGACATCTAAATTATATCAAATGTACAATTTTGTGATTTGGGGGTGGTTTGTTGGTTTTCTTGTTTGTTTGTTTGTATTTTGAGACAAGGTCTCACTCTGTAACCCAGGCTGGAATGCAGTGGCACAATCATGGCTCATAGCATCCTCGACCTCCTGGGTTCAACCGATTCTCCCACCTCAGCCTCTCAAGCAGCTGGGACCACAGGCACACAACACCAAGCCCAGTTAGTTTTTTTAATCTTCGTAGACATGAGGTCTCTACATGTTGCCCAGGTTGGTCTCAAATTCCTGGGCTCAAGCAATCCACCCATCTCAGCCTCTCAAAGTGCTGGAATTATCGGCATGAGCCACTGCACCTAGCCTTTTGTGATTTATTTATTTATTTATTTATTTGAGACTGAGTCTTGCTCTGTCACCCAGGCTGGAGTGCAGTGGCACAATCTCAGCTCACTGCCAGCTCCACCTGCCAGGGTCACACCATTCTCCTGCCTCAGCCTCCCGAGTAGCTGGGATTACAGGCACCTGCTACCACACCTGGCTAATTTTTCTGTACTTCTAGTAGAGACGGGGTTTCACCGTGTTAGCCAGGATGGTCTCGATCTCCTGCCCTCGTGATCCGCCCACCTCGGCCTCCCAAAGTGCTGGGATTACAGGCATGAGCTGCTGCACCCGGCCAGCCTTTTGTGATTTTCAATAGACATAAAAGAATTTTTTTAAACAGTCTACTTGGGCTGGGCACAGTGGCTCATGCCTGTAATCCTAGCACTTTGGGAGGCTGAGGCAGGTGGATTGCTTGAGGGCAAGAATTTGAGACCAGCCTGGGCAACACAGTAAAAACCCATCTCTGCCAAAATAAATACAAAAATTAGCTGGGCATGGTGGCACGTGTCTGTAGTCTCAGCTACTCAGTAGGCTGAGGTGGGAAAATGACTTGAGTCTAGGAGAAGGAGGCTGCAGTGAGCTGAGATGGCACCACTGCACTCCAGCCTGGGCTACTACTGAGCCAGACTCTGTCTCAAAAACAAACGAACAGCAGCAAGAAACAGCCTACAGGATCATGTCCTATAAAATATAAAACAAAAAGTTGTTGTTTTGTTGTTTATAATATACAGCTATAAGTGTACAACAGGGCTTTACTCATTCATAAAATATCAACAGGAGTTCTTATGACAAACATACTACTGTGCATCTACTTTTGAGAACCAACTATATTTCCCCACCATAGAGCCCTTTCCCCTCCCAGGTGTTCTTTGAGCACAAATTCATTACCATTACTGATCATCGTCTTATCAAAAACACATAGCAACACACAATGCTTTGATTTGAATCTGAGACATTTCAATTTGAATACTTTGTACTTCTCATAGCAATAAATAGTGATTCACTAAGAAAGTAACAAAAATACAGTGAAAAAAGTATTGAAAAAATTAAAATGTTATTTAAAAAAGAGTCAGATTTAGCCCCAGCTACATGAGAGGCTGAAAGGCTGAGACAGGAGGACTTTTTTTGTTGTTGTTGCTGTTGTTGTTGTTGTTGAGATGGAGTCTTGCTCTGTCACCCAGGCTGCAGTGCAGTGGCATGATCTCGGCTCACTGCAAGCTCCGTCTCCCGGGTTCATGCCATTCTAACCTGCCTCATCCTCCCAAGCAGCTGGGACTACAGGCGCCCGCCACCATGCCCGGCTAATTTTTTTTTTTTTTTTTTTTTGTATTTTTAGTAGAGACGGGGTTTCACTGTGTTAGCCAGAATGGTCTCGATCTCCTGACCTTGTGATCCGCCCGCCTTGGCCTCCCAAAGTGCTGGGATTACAGGCGTGAGCCACTGCACCTGGCCGGGAGGACTTCTTGAGCCCAGGAGTTTGAGACTATCCTGGGCAACATAGTGAGACCTTGTCTCAAAAAATAAAAAAACAGAAAACACTTAATGTAAAAGACAGCAGTAAAGGAAGAATAGAGGAGGGGAAATGAAACAGGAAACAAAGAAAACAAAAAGTAAAAAGCAAATGTAAATTTAATTCCATCAGTAATAACATAATTTCCAAATGAATTAAACAATTCAATCAAAAAGCAGAGACTGTCACATTGGATAAAAAAAGACCCAACTATATGCTGTCTACAGGAGACAGCTTTTAGATTCAGAGATACAAATAGACTCCTGATGTTTTTCTATTCTATTTCATTAATTTCTACTAATCTTTATTATCTACATCTCCTTTAAACTAAAGGTTCCCTATCCATCTCTCTCTCTTTTTCTTATTTATTTGTTAAAGAAGCAATTGATTTATGTCATTTAAAATTGCATCTTGATAAGCTATAAAATAAAATTTAAAAATAAGTATAATACCCTATCACACCTAACAAAGTTAACAATAATTCCTCAGTGTCAATGAAACATCCTGTAGTATTTGCATTTTTTTATTGTGCTGTAGGTTTTTTTGTTGTTTTGTCTTTGTTTTCATTCTGATAGTTGGTGTGATTCAGGATCCACATAAGGCCCATGCGCTGTGATTGGTTGATATGTTTCTACGTCTCCTTTAAACTAAAGGCTCCCTATCCATCTCTCTCTTTTTTTTTATTTATTTGTTGAAGAAGCAATTGATTTATGTCATTTAAAAAATCTACAGTCTACATTTTGATGGATGTATTCCTGTGATGTTATTGAACATATTCCATTTCCCCTATATTTCCTGTAAATGGATAAAATTCAGGTCTCATTTTGTAGCAATTATTATAGAATTTGTGATCATTAACTAGATCCATTAAACTATGAGTGTTTTACAAAATGGTGATATTCTAATTCTATTCTAATTCTCTCAAGATTTTTTCAATTGCTACCCAGAAAACTTTTATATGGAGAAGCTTGCCCTCATCAACTACTTTGTTATACTATGGATCAGTTATTTTAAAACAGGCAGGAAAAAATACTTGACTCTTTCCTTTTACTACCAATTTTTCAGAATAAAGGTCTAGACATTTTCACTTCTGGCCGTGATGGAATAACAGGGCCCAGAGTTACCTATCTGCCATAAACAACTAGAAACGATCTAAAATATATGAAACAATGGTTTGCAGACACTGGATAACAAAAAGCACAGTACAGCAATCCCCAGCAAAGGGAAACAAATCAGTTTAGCCTCAATTTACTGCCTGGTGAGTTTCCAGACTTCAGGAGTAGGGACACAAACACAGCTCAGCATTTGGGAGGTTGAGAAAACGGAATTCAGCATTTGGGGAGGCTAGTGCAGCTAGAATTTGCAAGGTATAATACTGGAAAAAAAAGATATAGAGACAGAAGTCCAGTGATCTGCAGAGGGCTTCCCTGAGTCTTTAGCTGAGTACTAATCTGTGTAAGCCTAAGAAGCAACTACTTGAAATGGTGAGGTGGGAAAGGACTCACTGGAATCACAAAGCATTACCCCTGGAGCTCATAAATGGCCAGGAATAGTTTATGTTCCCTCTAGTCAGAGTAGAAAGTCCTACAAAATATAGTGTACAAGGTGGAACTCTCAGAAGGGTATTGCTTCAGGAATAACTAGGCCTAGAATAAAGGCACTCTGGTTCTACTTTACAAAGCCTAGCCTCAAGAGGATAAAATTGTTTCCAAGTAACTTAACTGTGTCCCAGAACACAGTCCTAAAATACTTAAAGGAATACAAAAACTCTAGTACCAAACAATATAAAATTCACAATATCTGAAATGCAATTTAAAAAACAAGCATGAAAAGCAGGAAAATCAACTCATAAAAAGGACAAAAATTGATCAATAGAAACAGACCCAGAAATGACATAGATGATAGTATTAGCAGACAAACACATTAAAACCACCATTATAAATATGCTGCATATGCTCAGTAAGGTAGAGGAAGGCATGAGCATAAGAACAAACAAAGAAGATATAAAAAAAGAAACCTCCCGGCATGGTGGTGTGTGTCTGTAGTCCCAACTCCTGGGAGGCTAAAGTGGGAGAATCTCTTCAGTCCATGATCTCAAGACCAGCCTGGGCAACATAGCAAGACCTTGCCTTTTAAAAAAGAAAAGAAAAAAAAAAGGGAAAGAAACCCAAGTTTAGCATTTAACAAGGAAAAAAGCCACCTCTAACATGGACAAATACACTGGATTATAATTAATAGCAGATTAGACACTGCAAAAGAAACTACGCAAAATGAAACACAAACACAGGAAGAGAAAAAGAATGAAAAAAGTGAACAGAGCATCAGAGAGCTGTGGAATAATATAAAGAGGTCTAATGTAAGTGTAACTGGAGCTCCAGAAATTGAAGAGGAGGGGAAGGGATGGGGAGAAATTGTAAAGAAATAAGAGAAAATTCTCCAAATCAAATGAAAACTATAAACCTACACATCCAAGAAGCACAACCAAATTCAGGCAAAAGAAACATGCTGAAAACCATACCAATGCACATCATAATAAAACTGTTTAAAAACAAGATAAAAATAAAATTGTAGAAGCAGACAGTGATAAGACTTATGTCCTTATGTAGAGAAGGACAAAGAATGACAGTAGATTTCTCATGGAAACAATGCAACCCAGAAGAGAAGAAAGCAATATCACTAAAGTCCTATAAAACAAAAAGTGGGGGAAAGAAGAAAAAGAGAGGAAGGAAGGGAGAAAAGGGGGGAGGAAGGAAGGGAGAAAAGGGGGAAGGAAGGAAGGGAGAAAAGGGGGGAGGAAGGAAGGGAGAAAAGGGGGAAGGAAGAAAGGAAAGCCAGCCAGCCTGTCAGCCTAGAATTCTCTAGCCAGCAAGAATCTTTCAAAAATAAAAGCAAAACAAAAACATTAATATGAGAAAATTCATCACCAGCAGACCACTACTATAAGAAATGTTAAACAGAGTCCTTTAGGAAAAAGAGAAATTATATCAGGTGGAAATGTCAATCTATATAACAGAATGAAGAGTACAAGAAATAGTAAATATGTAGGTAAATTATAAGACTTTTTTTTTTTTTTTTTTTTTTGAGACGGAGTCTCGCGCTGTGTCACCCAGGCTGGAGTGCAGTGGCGCGATCTCGGCTCACTGCAAGCTCCGCCTCCCAGGTTCACGCCATTCTCCTGCCTCAGCCTCCGAGTAGCTGGGACTACAGGCGCCCGCCACCACGCCCGGCTAGTTTTTTGTATTTTTAGTAGAGACGGGGTTTCACCATGTTAGCCAGGATGGTCTCGATCTCCTGACCTCGTGATCCACCCGCCTCGGCCTCCCAAAGTGCTGGGATTACAGGCTTGAGCCACCGCGCCCGGCCAAAGACTTTTTTCTTATTTTAAAAATCTCTTTAAAGGATTATTGACTGTTTAAGCAAAAGTAATGACAATATATTACGGAGTTTATAACTTAAAAAGAAAACAGACTACTGCATATAATAATATTATATAATAAAATATACAATTACATAATAAAATAACAAAAAAGACAATAAAAGCACAGAGCCCAGGATAGTAAAAATGGAAGTATACTGTAGGTTTTTATGTTATACATCAAGTGGTATACTCTTACTTGAAGGCAAGCTATGATAAGTTAAAGGTGCTTATGCTAAGCCCTAAAGTGACTTTTAAAAGAAAAAAATCAAGGAGGTATAGCTAATAAGAGGTAAAAGGGAATCTTAAAAAAATAACTAATATGAAGTCAGAAAAAGAGGGAAATTGGAAAAAACAACAGATGGGACAATAGAAAACAAATAGCAAACAACATGGATTAACTTTGAAAACATTACGCTAAATGAAAGAAGCCAGGCACAAAGACCACTTCTTACAGTATTAAACTGGTAAGAAGAGATACTACACTTGATCTTAACCAAAAGGCTGAGAAGTAATATACATCGTATATAGAGTGGCACATTACTTAACAATGGTGATATGTTTTAAGAGTGTTATTAGGTGATTTTGTCATCATGCAATCATGCAGACATGATAGAGTATACTGACACAAACCTAGATGGCATAGCCTGCTACACGCTTGTGCTACACGCTTTTGCTACAGGGTATAGCCTAATGCTCCTAGGCTATAAACCTATACAGCATTTTACTGTACTAAATATTGTAAGCAACTGTAATATAATGGCAAGTATTTGTGTATCTAAACATAGAAAAGATACAATAAAAATACAGTATTATAATCTTATGGGACCACCATCATATCTGTGATATGGTCCATCATTGGCTAAAATATTACTATGCAGTGTGTGACTATATTACATCTTATGTGATTCCATTTATATGAGATACATAAGATAGGTAAATTCCATAGAGACGGAAGGTAGATTGACAGAGGGTAGAGGGGTGAGAGGTATGACTACTAACAGTTATGAGTTTCTTTCTGGGGTGATAAAAATGTTCTGAAATTAGATAGTGGTGATGGTAGTACAACTCTAAATATACTAACAAACCACTGAGTTATAGACTTTAAAAGGGTGAATTGTATCTCAATAATTTTTTTCTAAAAAGTACCAAAAAAAAAACCCCAAACAAGTAGCAAGCTAGTATATTTAAACCCAGCCATATCGACAATCGCATCAAGTGTAAATGGTTTAAATATCCCCAATTAAAAGAAAAAGATTGTCAGATTGCATAAAAAATAAATACCCAAATACATGTTGCCAACCAGAAACCCATTTTAATATAAAGACACAGATAGGCTGAAAGTAAAAAGATGAGAAAAGATATATCATGCAAACCCTAATTTTTAAAAAGCTGAAGTGGCTACATTAGTATTAAGCATAGAGATTTTAGAGAAAGGAATATCACCAGGAACAATGAGGTTCATTTCATAATGATGAAGAGGTCAATTCATCAAGAGAACATATCAATCCTAAACATTTATGTACCTAATAATAGAGCTTCAAAATACATGAAGCAAAACCAGACAGAACTGTAAGACGAAATAGAAAAATCCATAATTATACTTGGAAATTTCAGCACCTCTTTCTCAATAATTAATAGAAAAAGTAGACAAAAAATCAGTAAGAATATAGGAGATTTGAACAACCCTATCAACCAACTTGACCCAATGGCATTTAAAGTACACACTACTAACAATAGCAGAATACATAATCAAGTGCATGAGAAACTTGTTCCAAGATGCATCATATTCTGGGCCATAAAGCAAGCCTCAATAAATTCAAAAGGATTCAAATCATACAACATAGACTCTGTAACCATAATTAGTTAAATTTGGGAATCATTAACAGAAAGATGTATAAAAAAAATCACCAAACGTTTGGAAAATAAATAACACACTTTTAATAACCCATGGGTCAAAAAATAAATCACGAGAGAAAACATGACATAATAAAACGTGTGAGATGCATCTAAAGTAGTAAAGAGAAATTTATAGTTTTAAAATGCTTATGTAAGAGCAGAAAGGTTTAAAATCAAGGACTTAACCTTCTACCTTTAAAAATTAGAAAAAGAAGAGCAAATTAAATCCAAACTAAGCAGAATAAATGAAATAATGAAAGTTCAGAAATTAAGGATATAGAAAACAGAAAGTAGTAATAAAGAAAATCAGCACAACAAAAGCAGTTTCGCTGGGAAGATCAGTAGACTTACAACTGCAGTAAGCATGATCAGAAAAAAAAAAGAGAAGGATATCTTTTTAAAAATCTTTTGATTATGAAAAATTTTACACATTAAACACATGTGAAGAGAATAGTACTATTAAAACCTCAATGTAATAATCACCCACTCAACGCATGGCATGGTCAATCTTGTTTCCTCTATACCTCCCCTCAATTCCCCTACACTGGATTATTTTGAAGCAAATCCTAGACATTGTATTATTTCATCTGTAAATATTTTCATTTACGATTACTTCTTAAGTAGAAAAACCTAAATGTTCTTCTGTGCCATAATGCTAAGAAGAAGTAAAACATAGTCTGTAAACATCAAACATATCCCAAATATCTTCATCCCTTCCCCAGACTGAGGAGTTAGCCAGACAACAGTCAGAACCTCAAGAAAGTAGACAGTTTCTTTGATTGCCAGAGACAGAAATTCTATGTCTTGCTCTTTGAGAAACAGACTTCAGGGCCAGGCGTGGGGGCTCACTCCTGTAATCCAGCACTTTGGGAGGCTGAGGCAGGCGGATTGCTTGAGGTCAGGAGTTTGAAACCACCTGGCCAACATGGTGAGACCCCAGCTCTACTAAAAATACAAAAATTAGCTGGGCATGGTGGCATGTGCCTGTAATCCCAGCTACTTGGGAGGCTGAGGCACGAGAATCGCTCAAACCTGGGAGGCGGAGGTTCCAGTGAGTCAAGATCGCGCCACTGCACTCCAGCCTGGGCAACAGAGTGAGATCCTGTCTCTATAATAACAATAAAAAAAAGAACAGACTTCAGGAAGGCCTAGTGACTGGTGTTGCTGAAGGATGGGAAACTGACCTTTGATTTACACTGACAATAAACATTCAGTTACGGCTTAGGGTTTGCACCTGGTAATTGTACCTGGCAAGCAGGCAGGCACATAGCCAGAGTCTCCACAGCAATCGAGACTTACCAGAAGGGTGTAAACCCACTCACCTAAGAATGACAAAGGTGATAAGGTGATCTAATGGGACCCTTATCTTGATCAGGTGCTCTTTGTCACCTAATGGGCCCTCAAAGGCCAGAAAAACTTAAAGCTTCAACTGGGAATATGCTCTATTATCTTCTGTTTTGTGCAAGTGTCTCCATGTGGATACATTTCTGCAACCTTGACTACTAAACAAATTTTATAGTCTTAAACTGTGTAGTATTTCTCCATTGATACCATCACTATTCCATTGTGACACGATGCAAACTAGTGTGAGAAGTAGAAATGATATGAATATAATGGAGTCTAAAAGACACATGAGAGAATTTAAGGAGCTGGAGGAGGAGTAGAGCTGGCTCATATTTGGTGTAAGACCATAACATTTTTGTAGTAGAGGATGAGATAAATTATTTCAATGGGGTGTGCATACTGCCTGCTACAGGACTCTGGACAGTCTAGCACAACATATTGAAACAAATTACAGCCTAAACGGAAGGGGGCCAGACTTAACCATTTTCAAGTTGCTTGCACTGGTAAATGTTTCAGAGGTTCTTCAATGGGAATTGAAATGGGAAATGACTGGGCTAGCTGTCTAACTGGTAAGAAAAACTGAGACTGAAACTGCAGATTCCAATGTCTAGGAGAGAACTGTAATGGTAATGATGGGTGATGAAGAGAAGGTACCAAGCTGTCCTAGACACTCCACTAAACCAGAAGGTAGCAACCTTAGAGGCAGAAGCTGGGTCTCAGCCAAAGTTTAGGTATGGGAAGATGTGACAAGCTAAGAAATATTTTTAAGTTTCATTAATCTGATTCTCACAGTTGAAAGCAGAGGAGTGTTTGTAAATAATATCACAGGCAAGAAACATGAAGTTTTTAGTTATGGGGAAGTATGTTTTAACACATACAAGCTTCAGCCTTAGTTTTCACAGACCTTTCTTCTGAAACAAAGCTATAACCTTGAAGCTGTGTGTCTTTTTGTCAGCTAATTGTTATTCTTTTTAAAACTGGTGTTCAAAGTTATATTCTCCAAAATGAGTTTCTATTTGGAACAGATATTTCCCAAGTGGAAAACTAAGAGTGCTTGAGACATAAAACTTCCACTAGTAAAAGTACGTAAGAAAAAACTTTTTTTTTTTGAAATCTGTTCAAAACATGGGTAAATACATTATATTAGCCAAGTACAAATATGTGAATATTTGAGCTGTGTCTAAAAAGTCATAAATTAGGTTTTTCACCATTTTCAGGATGATCCAAAATCCCCATATACATGAAAATGAAATGGTCTTGAGACAATTTAAGTTTTAAACAACTGAACAATGTGCTTCAGATGTAGTTCTGTTGAAGTGGTGGATGACTTCAGTGGACAGGAGCCAACTGAAACAAAGGGAGGAAGCCTGGTTATTTAAGGTCTAATGTCAGGTAAATGCCCCCTGTTGGGAAAGACAAGCCCCTCCATGGGTCTCTCCTTCACATCTCGCTGAGTATGCCAAGAATGCGAGGCCCTAACCATTTCCCAAGGTTGTGTGTGTAGTGAGCAACCTTGAAAGATGAGACAATATCTCCCTTGAGACAAAAAGCAGACTTGCTTATGCTGGCTATAAGATGGCAGATTCCACAAGCTCAGAGTTCTTTTCCTGTAACACAATTTACTGCCTGTTGTAGGAATTATCTAGGCCCTCAGCAAAACACCCTCCCCTCCACTCCATGGGGCTAAGGAGCAAGGAGGGAACTGACACAACATGCTAATGCTCATGCTGCTATCTGTGCCAAAGCTAATAAGATCCTGTGTCTCTGACCCAGGTCGGTCTCTGTTGTCTTCTGACAGCACTTACGAAATAATAAAAGGCAAACCTATTTTAGGTTTAGGCTCGTAAGTGGGGTAAAATAAAATCCCAGGACCAATGCCTGCCCCCACCCCTTTTGGTTCAGTTTAAAACTTCTCTTCAGGTTATGGCATCTGTGTGAAGGGCAGAGTGTTTGTATGTGAGTATGGAAAGATAGAGTGTTTGAAAAGAACCCCTGCTTCAATAGACTTAGTAGAGAAAAGAACCTATAGGACTCAGCCTTGGAATAAAAAAGAGACAGCAAGGGTGAGTCCAAGGTGATGTGAACTCCTCTCCCCAGGAAACCAGTAACGCTTCACAATAGGGACAGCAAAATGGCCTGGGGCAGCATACCATGGACCCTTCAGCAATGGTGCTTCCTGTTTAAAAAGATATGCATATATAAAACAATAACCTCTAGTATTACCAGCCCCCAAACAGAGAGCTAATCTGAAGCAGTTAAATTCTCTATAAGCATGAGATGGGGTCACCCTTGATCAGTACCAGGCGATTCAAAATAGATTACTGTCCAAGCCTCCATCCAGATGCAAATGGAAGCCCAGTGCTTGATTGATCTGTCTGGACTTCAGCATGGGGACTTTACTGAGTGCTATTCACCAAGCAACTAGAAAAGAAACAAACTGGCTGGGCGTGGTAGCTCACGCCTGTAATCCCAGCACTTCGGGAGGCTGAGGCGGGTGGATCACCTAAGGTCAGGAGTTCGAGACCAGCTGCGCAAACACGGCAAAACCCCGTCTCTACTAAAAATACAAAAATTAGCTGGGTGTAGTGGCGTGTGCCTGTAATCCCAGCTACTCAAGAGGCTGAGGCAGAAGAATCGCTTGAACCTGGGAGGCAGAGGTTGCCGTGAGCCGAGATCCCACCACTGCACTCCAGCCCTCCAGTGACAGAGCAAGACTCCGTGCCTCCCACAAAAAAAAAAAAAAAAAGGAAAAAAAAAAAAGAAAAAAAAAAAAAGAAACAAACTGTGCTCATCTCTGGAGTGATCATACATTTAGCACAGAATAAAAAATCGGACAAGCATGAGGTGTTTCAGTCTATGCAAAAGTTTGGGTATTTGCACTCAAGGTCTCTGTTTTGTAGCTTGCTAAATTTAAATTCTCTGAGCTTGCGGGTGTATATGAGGTTGTTACAGGGCCAAAAATATCTGAAACTTACTTACGAAGGTACTCTAGGATTTCTAAATTTAATGTGATATAGATTACACACAAACATGCCCTGTCTTATGTGAATTAGTTCTTGTGGGATCCAGGCAATATTACGAACTACAGAAATTGCTCCATGTCAACTTTTTGGGTAGTTTTAGAAATCTGTGGTAATTCTTGATATTATTTGGATTGTATTTTGGATATCTTTAATTGGCTTTGGGAAATTAGACTAATAAAATACTGAGTTGATGAATATTAATACTTCTGTTTTGTTAAAGATCTTATGTGGGATTCTACTTGTATGAAATTCTGAGATAGCGCTTGGTGTTCCCCCAGAAGGAAGCTAAAATTTTGTTTTTTGTGTTTTTGTTTGTTTGTTTGTTTGTTTTCAGGCAGTTGGGGCTCCAGTGAAACTGACAAGGGGGTAGTCTGGACTTGCATATTCAGGAATCAATTCCAGATGTCCGGCCAGATGTAATAAAGAGAAACACATGCTTTAATAGGGCAATATATAGCATAGCACATTAAAGTCTGTTACAGGGTAGTTAGTAAGTTTTTCGGCAAGAGCAAGATGAAAAGAAACCTAATTAAATCAAATGTTAATATAACCTCAGAAAATCTTCATGAGAGAAGTTCTACCCAAGTCCTCATGTGAAACAATATAATGCACATCCCTAGCATCCTGTCTTAGTAACTCATATTACTTTCCCACTTCTGAGATGATTTTAATTGCTCATTCTCCTCAGGGATACTTACATATCTGCCTTCTCCTCTGACTGAGGGATGCCCCCAGGCTTTCTATTCTTGACTATGGTCAAACCCTTTGGATGTTAAATTCCAGAACAAATTTATCTTCCTTGAGGATTAAATGAATTTATAGATACATAGATAGATAGATAATAGACATATACCACCTATATATATCTATATAAGTGTGTGTGTGTGTGTGTGTGTGTATATATATATATATATATTTTTTTTTTAAACAGGGTCTTGCTCTGTTGCCAGGCTGAAGTACAGTGGTGTGATCATGGCTCACTGCAGCCTCCACCTTCCAGGCTCAAGTGATCCTCCCATCTCAGCCTCCCAAGTAGCTGGGACTACAGGCAGGTGCCACCACACCCGCTATTTTTTTAATTTTTTGTAGAGACAGGGTCTCCCTATGTTGCCCAGGCTGGTTTCAAACTCCTGGGCTCACGTGATCCTCCCACCTCGGCCTCCCAAAGTGCTTGGCTAGGCATGAGCCATTGTGCCTGGCCTTTGAATTTATATACTTTTCAGGAAAGCTGGTCCAGAGTTTCCTGGTAGGTCTGGTCCTTTGTAGGTCTGGTTTCCTGGACTCTGGAAACTCTGTTAGTGTTAGTTTTCCTCTAGCATATTTTTAAAGATCAAAACTAAACTTCACTGGGTTAGAATATTATTACTTTTATCAGGAAAAGGAAGGGGTAACACAGGGTAAGTCAGAGACAAAAAATGGCTATGCTCCAAGCAAAAGTAGCCCTTTCACCTCCAGTAACTTCCAAGACCTCTTCGGCACTATGAAACAAATTTCATAATTTAGACTCAGACTACCACCTTTATTTAAGGAACTTCCCATAAGGAAAATATTTTTATTCTTCCACATGAGGATACACTTTTTGAAAAAAACAGAGAACAACAATTACCTCCTTTAAAAAAAGAATAAAGAGAATAATAATAAATTAATGCATCGGTACCATACATCTGGAATATCAAGACATAGGTAGCAAAAAATCAGGGAAAGGCTGTGAATATCAGAAAAATAAAATATCCAGTAAACACAAACATAAAAGAAACTGGGAAGAAAAAGTCCAAGTTAAAGCAGAAAAATGTGCTATATGAATTTTTTAAAATTATAAAGTACTTTAAAGACAAAGTACTTGAGGATAGATGAAGAACCTCCTATAATAATCATCAGGATCTGAATAATAAACTAAAATAGTCCCCTTGGTACACTGTAAAGTATGCAATTTTAATTATGTGATTTTTCTAGCTAATTTCTGCTTCAAAAACAGTAAAGTACTTCTGCTTACAAGGTGGCAGAGACAAGAACTTTTCTCAACCTCTCAAATGCACGTTGTCATCAAAATTTAAATTACCAGAAACATGCCTTTTAGTTAAATTACAATTAGTCCTTAGACAAATCTATTTACTGAGAATTTGCTATGTGCCCAACACTGTTGGCATATACTAAACAAGTTTGCTTTTGTAAAGCACTTTTTCCTTTTCAGGTTCTCACAAAGGACATTTTAAAACAAACTATATTTGTTTTTCAGTATTAACTGCACATGCTGAATACATCTATTATTATAAATTGCTCCTACTCAGGAGCATCTTAGCTTTTAAAAGACAAAAATATATCCAGTTGTATTTGTGTATATATATTTTATATCAGTTATATATGGAAGTCAATCAACAATGATAAATACAAACAGATTGACAAATAAAACAACAATTTTTGGGGGAATGGAAATGGCACATTTGTCAGATGATATCCACAAATAATTAATTACTTCACACTTTAAAGATATTCTCATAATAGTAGAGTCTCTTATAAAAGGATACTCATTACATTCTAACCATCTGTCATCATTCCTCCCCAAAAAACTAATTAGGGTTTTATCCAATCACACATTATAAATGATGCAAATATGGATGGTAAAGACATGGGTTGAAGAAGTTAACATGAAAACATTTGCAGTTTAAAAATCGTGGGCTTCAGAACCAGCCTTTCACGTTCCAATAATTAAACTGTTTATTTTTATCATCTTTTTCTGATTAACGATTAGATACTAAACTTCAAAAATTAAAAACACTTACAGGTAGTAGAGTTTTCCTGCAGCAGGAAGTTCCCTTTTCCGGTAATCTATCCCAGAATCTAGCTGGACTGTATTACAATATTCCTATGATCCAAACAAATAAAGTGTCTTTTTAAACAAGTAGTGGCTCAGAATTACAATACTTCCCTTATACTACACATTTTTAAAATTTTTCAAATGTTTGCTCAAAAAATAGTATAATGAGATGACATGAAAACAACAGAACTCATGCAAGATTCATAAAACTAAAGTTGCAATATTAAATATATCAAGCCACTGAAATATCAGTTTAAAAAAATTAAAATTTGCATCATGTTTTCTGAAACATTGCCCAAAAAGTGCTGTCAGCAAATTCCCCAAATAACTTCATTTGGGTTTTTTTTAAAGCCCAATTTCTAATACCTTGGAGTGAGAAACTAGAGGCTACCAGAAAGAATAACTCATGGGTTTTAGGCACCACAGTGGGGGAGAGGCAGCATCAGAGAGCTGGGACTGGACACGGTGGCTCATGCCTGTAATTCCAGCACTTTGGGAGGCTAGATGGGCAGATTGTTTTTGTCCAGGAGTTTGAGACTAGCCTGGGCAACATAGCAAAACCCATCTCTACATAAAACACAAAAATTAGCTGGGCGTGGTGACATACGGCCTGTAGTCTCAGCTACTTGGCTGGCTGAGATGCAAGGACTGCTTGAGCCTGGGAGGTGGAGGTTGCAATGAGCTATGATCATGCCACTGCACTCCAGCCTGGGCAACAGAGCAAGACCCTGTCGAGAGACAGAGAGAGAGAGAGAAAGAAAGAGAAAGAGAGAGAGAGAGAGTTGGGCCAGAACGTTAGTGTCCACATTTTAAACCAAATGACCAAACTAGAATGATGTTGTAGGTATGCCCATCCTTCGCTTCTAAATGGCTGCCACTGCCCTTGTCTCCCTTTTAGTTTCCTCTCTAGCCATCAACATTTCAGTGCACTTTCCTGCTGTGGATGCCTGCCTCCTTTCAACCCGAGTTACCCTGTGGCATTAATGTCCTTCTCTTCTCCCAAGTGCTCCTTTCTTTCCACTCCCCCAGGGTGCATATGTGTACACCAGCACATATACCACACACATACACATACCCCCCAAATTCTTACTTTGAGGGCAAATGTACTTTTGCAACACCTATCTTCTTGGTCAGTTGGATTTTGGGGGCCATGAGAGGAATATATGTAGGGGTGTGTGTGTGTGTTTGTGTGTGTGTGTGTGTATCTCCACATAGATAGAGGCATATCCATTTTATTGTGTTTCCCTTTATTGTGCTTCTCGCATTTTTTACAAAGTAAAGGTTTGTGGCAACCCTGCATTGAGCAAGTCTATTGGCCTCAATTTTCCAACAGTAGGTGCTCACTTTGTGTCTCTGTGTCACATTTTGGTAATTCTTGCAATAGTTCAAACTTTAAAAAATTATATCTGTCATTAATTATATGATCAGTGATCACATATTAATTATGTGATCAGTGATCTTTGATGCTATTACTGTAATTGTTTTAGGGCACCACAAACTGCATCCTTAGAAGAGGGTGACTTAATTTATACATGCTGTTTGCATTCTGACTGCTACACCAACTGGCTGTTTCTCTCTCTCTCTCTCTCTCTCCCCTTAGGTGTCCCTATTCTCTGGGACACAAGAATATTGAAATTACGTCGATTAAGAGCCCTACAATGAATTCTAAGTGTTCAGGTGAAAGGAAGAGTCACACATCTCTCACTCTCAATCAAAAGCTAGAAATGATTAAGCTTAGTGAGGAAGGTATGACAAAAGCCACAACAGACAAAAACCTAGGCCTCTTGCACCAAACAGCCGAGTTGTGATTGCAAAGGAAAAGTTCTTGAAGGAAATGAAAAGTGCTACCCCAGTGAACACATGAACCATAAGAAAGCAAAACAGCCTTATTATTGATATGGATAAAAGTTTGAGTGATCTGGATAGAAGATCAAAACAGCCACAACATTCCCTTAAGCCAAAGCCTAATCCAGAGAAATGTCCTAACTCCTTTCAATTCTATGAAGGTTGAGAGAGGTGAGGAAGCTGCAGAAGAAAAGCCGAAGCTAGCAGAGGTTGGTTCATGAGGTTTCAATAAATAAGCCATCTCTATAACATAAAAGTGCAAGGTAAAGCAGCAAGTGCTGATGCAGAAGGTGCAGCAAGGTATCCGGAAGGCTTAGTTAAGATCATTGATGAAGGTGACTACACTAAACAACAGATTTTCACTGGAGATGAAACAGCCTTCTACTGGAAGAAGATGCCAACGAGGACTTTCATAGCTAGAGAGGAGAAGTCAATGCATGGCTTCAAAGCTTCAAAGGACATGCAACTGGTGACTTGATGTTGAAGCCAATGTTCATTTACCAATCTGAAAATCCTAGGGCCCTTAAGAATTATGCTACATCTACTCTGCCTGTGCTTTACAAATGAAACAACAAAGCCCTTGGATGGCAGCACCTCTGTTTACAAAATATTTTAAGCCTACTGTTCAGAGCTACTGCTTAGAAGAATGATGACAATCCACTTGGTCATCAAAGAGCTCTGATGGAAGAGCATGAGATAAATGTTGTTTCCCTGCCTGCTAACATAACATCCATTCTGCAGCCCATGAATCAAGAAGTAATTTCAACTTACAAGTCTTATTATTTAAGAAATACATTTTGTAAGGCTATATCTGCCATAAATATCTTTTGTGAAAGGAAGAGTCAATCTATATAGCAACCTTCAACATTATCTTAAGAAACTGCCACAGCCACTCCAACCTTTGGCAGCCAACCATCCTGATTAGGCAGCAGCCGTCAACATCAAGGCAAGACCAGCAAAAAGATGACCACTCACTGAAGTTTCAGATGATTATTGGCATTTTTAGCAATAAAGTATTTTTTATATTAAGGTATGTATTTTTTTAGACATAATACTATTGCACACTTAATAGACTATAGTATAGTATAAATATAACTTTTATATGCACTGGGAAGCCAAAAGCTTCTTACAACTCATTTTATTGCAATACTGTTGTATTGCAGTAGCCCAGAACCAAACCCTCGATATCTCTAAGGTATGCCTGTGCAGATATAGATGGATAGATAGGTAGACAGATAGGGAGATATTCACTTCAGTAGAAGAATGGTGACCAAGGGATTTAAGGACAAGTCAAGAAACAATTATAGGCTGACATTTTGTTTGCATTCAAAATGAAAATTGTCTTAATAACAATTCACGGGAAAAATATATTTTAACAGTATCACTACTTTTACTAATGAAAAAATTCATTTTTTTTTTAAGACAGAGTCTTACTCTGTTGCCCAGGCTGGAGTGCAGTGGCGTGATCTCAGCTCACTGAAACCTTCTCCTCTTAGGTTCAAACAATTTTCGTGCCTCAGCCTCCCAAGTAGCTGGGACTATAGGCATGTGTTACCATGCCCGGGTAAGTTTTGTATTTTTAGTGGAGATGGAGTTTCTCCCTGTTGGCCAAGCTGGTCTCGAACTCCTGGCCTCAAGTGATCTGCTCGCCTCAACCTCCCAAAGTGCTGGGATTATAGGCATGAGCTACCATGTCCAGTCAAAAACTGTATTTTTCAAACCTTTGGAACCAAGGTAATTGTGGTGGGTTTTAAGACTTGTACATTGTAAAATAATCTCTCCATCTCAACATGTTCTTCTTACAATGTGATGCTGATATTCCAGTTATCAAGAAATGAAGTCTATGTCCCACCCCTTGAATGTTGTGACCGTGATGGAAATGGTCTATGCAATAATATCCTAGGTGACACTTGAGGCAGCTTCTTATTGGTTGGAATGCTTTCTTTGGAACTCTGAAGTGTCAACTGAGCATTTAATTGCCTGGAGGCTATTATGCTGTGAGAAAGCTTAAACTATCCAATACAGAGAGAGGAGGCCCTGGAGAGGCACTGAGATGACATGAAGACAGAGGTGTTGACAGTCCCCAGCTGTTCTAGCTGTAGCCACTATCTTACTGAAGGAGCCAGTATTGCCAGCTGAGCCTTTACCAAATCCCTGACCCACAGAAACCAGGAGAGAATAAAGTAATGTTTTTTAAGACTCTTTTACAGTCATTTTACAATAATTTGTTATGCAGCGAGAGACAATCAGAACAGCAATATCTGGGCACACTTGAGAAGTAGCAATGTTCTTCCTCCCTGAAAGTGCATCCTGGGTTGTACGGTTACACAAGGGCTGAGAGCTGTTTATCATCTGCATCCAGGGCATAGATTGCATTTCCCCTCCTCTTATGCTGCAGCTGCTAAGGGGCTCAGGAGAGGCAAACAGGTGACCAATAATCCCCTGGAAATGAGGGTTTCCCAAAGACTAAGGGGGGTTTCTGGATATAGAACTTTCAGTGCTAACACTAGGACAACCCTAGACAATCTGGGATGGTTGGTTAACCTGAGTGAAGACCCAGAAGATTGGGTTGTGGCTAGTGTAGGTACAGCATTTTGATTATGTATCAGCAATTCTGAATTTGATTAACATGAAATAACACCCAAGAAGCTGGTCCTCTAGGGAGGCCTACAAACCTAGGCTTTTGAACTAACATTTGAAGAACAGCCCTGAAAAACTAGCCAAAGTCATGGCTCTCTGCAATGCTGGCATGAGCAACCTGTTGGCATCTCCATACAGATATCCCTAGCTCATCATTCCAATTGTCCAAATCCAACTCCCTAGGCCTCTCCTTCAGGACCTGGGCCCTATAACCAGTCCCACCAGAGGAGAATACAGCATTGCCCAAATACATGCATTCCACTCTCTCCTTGCCTCAAGATGTCCTGTTTTATATATATACTATATTACTTCTTGAGAAGAAGAGAGAGATATGACTATCCTAGGTGACACTTGAGGCAGCTTCTTATTGGTTGGAATGCTTGCTTTGGAACTCTGATGTCATTTTCTTGATGTCATAAATGTGAACATTTTCTTGATGTCATAAATATGAAAAAATAGATACTTTCTTTCCCTTGTTTCTGCTATAATTGTGAGAGCTCAGTCACCCAGTTAAAAAAAAAAAAAGAAGAAGAAGAAGGAAAAATGTCCTTATGTAGGGAACATGTCTTACTCAATCTCCCTGAGAAAAACCTGCCCTACTATGGTAAGCAGTGGTCAATTTTTCATAAGGTACCTTTACTACAGACATAAAATACAGTGTCACAATACAGTCATACAAATATATTTGCCAGGTTCTCTATTTCTTTTAAACTACAGTTTATCTTATATGACTCAGTATTCCTAATTTAGTCAAAAAGTTTTCTTATTTTTGCTATTAAAAAATAAGGCTGATGAAAGTTATACAGCTTCAATTTCTCTTTCCGGGTAACTAACTTCTCGATCATATGAGTGATTAAGACCTACCAAATGATTGCATTTGTACATTCACTAATCACCACTGAGGAATACCTAATCAGCAGCAAAAGAACTATTACCAAAGTCCTTAGATGTTAGCATTTAATTGTCTGAAAAATACTAACACTCAGTATATATACATATATATATATATATATTTTTTTTTTAAATAAACCTCAAATTTTCAGATTTCATTCACTTACACTAGATTCTCCAAAGCTCTTTGCAGAAGGGTGGAGGAGGGGGAAGTTAAGCTGCAAGTTGACAGTGAATCTAGTCAAAAGAGCATGATCTCTAAGTAATTTCGTAAATTTCCAGTGATATTTACAAGGCCTGTGACCTCTTATCACCATCCAATTCTAATACATAACACTAATCAGCCAGCAAACAAAATTTATTTTAAAATAGTTTGCGTATTTATATATATACAAAGGACAAATACAATTACACAATCTAAAAAAAAATGCAATTAGAAAACTTGGGGAGGAAAAGAAGGGAGGTTAACACACCCTTCTGAGCATACTCATGTGTCAAAGGCCTTTGAGTTTGGAAAGAAAATTGTCTGACTAAAAGAACTGTATTAAAGCAGTTTATATTGTCCCCAAAATCTATTGTGTATATTTTTAGCAATCCTGAATAATACCATTAGAAAAACAGCCATCTCACAAAATAACTTTATATAGCTTCTACTCCATCCCAGTTGGAACAAAGAATAAAGACATTGTGGAGAAAATCTTTTAAAACTATAACATACTAACCTCTTAAGCAAAGATTGAAATAATAAACACAGATTTGCCCACCTTAGCATTTTTTATCATAAAAGCAATTTCACTTATCATAGAAATTTGGAACATGAGGAAAAAATTCCAGCTGCATAAATCAAACTTCTATCCCTTACCTAAGTGACTATATTAAATGGGCATTTAAAGAATCAAAAGTATTAGTGTTTTTCTTGATAACAGTCAACTAATTTATTTTATAAATTTTTAATGAGTAAACAATAAAAAGAAAAAATGATTGAGACTTTTTCTTTTTCTTTTTTTTTTTTTTTTTTTTTTTGAGATGGAGTCTCGCTCTGTTGTGCAGGCTGGAGTGCAGTGGCATGATCTCAGCTCACTGCAACCTCCACCTCCTGGGTTCAAGCAATTCTCCCTGCCTTAGCCTCCCAAGTAGCTGGGATTATAGGTGTCCACCACTATGCCCGGCTAATTTTTGTATTTTTTAGTAGAGACAGGGTTTCACCATGTTGGCCAGGCTGGTCTTGAATACCTGCCTCGGCCTCCCAAATTGCTGGGATTACAGGCGTGAGCCACCACACCCAGTCGAGACTTTTTCTTATTCCAGGAAATAAAATTTTAAATAACTAAGATATATCATTTTACTTGATTATTTAAGAAGCGTATCCTTTTTAGGTCGGGTGCGGTGGCTCATGCCCATAATCCCAGCACTTTGGGAGGCTGAGGCAGGCAGATCACCTGAGGTCAGGAGTTTGAGACCAGCCTGCTCAACATGGTGAAACCCCATCTCTACTAAAAGTACAAAAATTAGCTGGGTGTGGTGGCATACACCTGTAATCCCAGCTACTCAGGAGGCTGAGGAAGGAGAATTGCTTGAACCTGGGAGGTGAGGTTGCAATGAACCGAGACTGCACCACTGCACTCCAGCCTGGGCAACAGACTTCACCTCAAAAAATAAAAAATAAAATAAAAATGTATCTTTTTTGAACTGAAAAAGTGATCCATGCTTATTATAAAACATTCAAATGATATTAAAAGCATAACAGTATAAATGAATATCCCCTTCTCAGAAAAAAGTTCGTTTATAGCTTGTACGATTCAAGTTTTTCCTATACATATAGAGATTACAGAGGTAGACGTCTATCAGATTATATACATAGTTCTATGCTTAATTCTTTTGATATCTTAAAAGTTCTATGAGAGAAAATAAACACTTAAATACAGAAAAGCTTAATTGTATACTGCACTAACTTTTTTTTGCTAAGAATATAATTAAGGGTGGGAGACTAAGTGGAGGGTGTCTTTTTTTTATTTTGAGGCAGCTGTACATTCTAAGACAGCTGTTTGAGTCATATTTAAAGTAATCATGTACTACTACTTCTAAGCTTAAACAATGATATATAAGAAAATTCAGTACATAAGCTGCTCCATATTTTAAGGTTTTCATAATTTAAGTATAACTTAATACAGGAAAGTACACAAATTATAAGTGTCCGGCTCACTCATGAAACAGAATATCACCAGCATCTCTGAAGCCCCCCAATATCACCTTCTACTCCCCAGAGGTAACTACTATTCTGATTCTAGCACCACAGAATTTTGCCTGTTTCTGGAGCTTTCCATAAGTGAAATCATAAAGTATGTATTCTTTTATGATGGGGTTCTTTTCTGTCTGTGAGATTCTTCCATCTACATGGAAGATCAGGATGATACTAAAGGTGTTTCATATATTTCATAAAATATGCCACACTGTTTTATATCACAAAAATGTGCACTTATGGTTTAACAAGTTCCCTCCAAATTTAATACTTATTTTGGATCAACCTACCAAACATAATTGAATACTACAGGCTGGGCACTTCCCTCGTTACTAGAGCTATAATGATGAATAAGATACAGCTTTTGCTCTGACAGTCTGGTAGTAATCAGCTATTTGTTCAAGTTATCATTTTCTTCTCTCAATCATAGACATAATTTTTCAAGTTGATAAATTGAGAAGTCCTCTGCCAATTGTCATGCTGTGTGATTTTAGCCTGTTATGTAACCTCTCCAGATGTCAGTTTTCTCCTCTATAAAATAAAGGAATTGATTATGATCCCTTTAAGCTCTAAAATTAACATTATTGCTGAAGTTCTCTCACTTCAGGGCTCTTCAGGGCTGAGTTCTTCCTTGGGCTTACCTCATTTTAGAGCAGACCGCAAGACCTGAGTCTACCTCAAGCTGTATCAGCCTCCTTTGCTTTCTTGATCATCTCATATCCCAAAGTAAATCAAAAACATCTTTTTCCATATCTCCCCAATCCTCCTTCCCTAGCTACCCTACTTGTCTCACACTTCAAATACCCATACCCAATTAACTTATTAGGTAAGGTCTGTATCCCTTCTTTTTATCAAGCAGTTTCAGAATTTCTTTCTCCTTCCAAAAAGTAGGAAGGGGGATATTTAAGCATCATAAAGTGCTTATCATGTGCTTCAGATGTGCTAGGCAACTGACTTGGCTTTATCTCTTATCTTCCTCATAATATCCATCCCCAGGGCAAGGAAGTACTTTTTTAAATCCCCATTTTACAGTTGAGGAAACACAGGATCAGAAAGGTAACTTTAAAAAAAAGTACTATTATGGGCTTAACTGCATCTCCCCAAAATTCATGTTGAACCTCTAACCCTCAGTACCTCAGAATGTGACTGTATTTGGAGACAGAGCCTTTAATTCAGTTAAAATGAAGTCTGACTGGTATCCTCATGAGAAGAGGAAATGTGGACATGTGGATACAGTTATGTGTGTACCCCACAGAAAGGCTGTGTGAAAACACAGCGAGAAGATGGTCACCTGCAAGTCATGGAGAGAGGCCTCAGGAGAGACCAAACCTGCCAACACCTTTGTCCTTCTAGCCACCAGAACCCTGAGAAAGTGAATTTCCGTGGTTTAAGTCATCCAGTCTGTTGAATTTTGTTTTAGCAGTTCTAATAAACCAATACGATCACCAATATGCTACCTTGCTCCAGTAATAAGCATAGAGAAAGGCATTTCGTAAAAGTAAAAAAAGAAAGAATAACTGCAAGATTCAAAAAAGCAAGCAAGCAAGCCAGGACAGAAGCTGAAAGCACACCTCCATACACTTCCTTGTGAGGTGAGTCACCATCTGACTCCTTCTGCAGCCACAGCCAGAAGAAAGCATCACAGTACATTCACAATTCACAGTGCATCCAGAAAGAGGCCACACAGTGTGTAGGTGGCTGAGCTGTGATTTGACCAGGGCAATCTTTGCCTCCACTAAATCCATAGTCCTCCCACTGTGTCACACTGATTTATTCAACAGTAGCCACAGGATCATTTTTCTTTAGTCTTACACAACTTATGTAATTCATATTTGCTCCTCTACCTCTCCCTCCCATTTCAAATTAATTACCTCTGCACAGTGTAAATATGCTAATTACTCTTCTGGGGGGCCATACAATATGATTCTATATGATTTCCCTTAGGTATTTAGTCCAAAACCATGTATGAGATAAATGTACCATATTAAAGTCTATACTATAATGGGTTATATTACAGTAAATTTCCATCACATAGGACATTTTCTATGTTTATCTAAAATGTCTGCTCCACTTATAGTCCACTGTTCCTATGGCTTTCATTTGATCATCTAAACCAAGGACGTCAGTCTTTGAAAGGAAACTCCAAGAGAGCAGGACTGCCTTTTAATCCTGCACAGCACCATATACTCACAGACCCTTCAAAGCAGAAGGGAGTCTAACAAGGATGATGATTTCCTCTCTCTCTCTCAGAGGTGCAAAAATGAAAAGTATAAAGTAATCTCTGACAATTACTCTCTTCCACAAAATACACATGATAATTCCTCTCACATTTTAATAGGTCCCATAATAAGACCTGGCATAAAGTTGCTAAGGGAATTTGAGGTGTAAATAAATGAGTCCATCATTATCATCAGCATCATCTGCTATGGTCTAAATATTTCTGTCCCCCTAGAATTCATATGTTGAAACCTAATCTCCAGTGAGATATTAGGAGATAGGGCCTTTGGGAGGTGATTAAGTCCTGAGGACAGATCCCTCATGAATGGGATTACTGCCTCTATAAAAAAAAAAAGGCTGAGTGAGCTTGTTTTTCCCTTCCTTCCATGATGTGAGGACACAGCTAGAAGGTAGCATCTTGGAATCAGAAAGGGAGTCCTCATCCAATGCCAGATCTGCTGGTGCCCTCATGTTAGACTTCTCAGCCTGGACTGAGATGCCATGGTAACAGCAAACACTGGTATAAGGGCTTACCATGTGTCAGGGACTATTCTAAGATCCTTTTAATTCTTTCAACCACTCTATGAGATAGAAATTATTATTATTATATTTTACAAATGGATAAAGAAACTAAAGCACAGAGAGGCTAAGTAACTTGTCCATTGTCAAACAATTGTCCAAAAGTGACAGAACTAGGATTCAAACACAGGCATTTTGGCTCTGGTGTTTCATCGTAGCCCATGATATGCTCAGGTAACTATGGTTCTTGCTTGGATGCACAAGGCAATGGAAAATTCACATGGGCTTGTTGGGAGGTTTTCACAGTACTCTGTCAGCTTGTCTCGCAAAATCCTACATCTGTTGCCCTCTGCTCCTGTGCTCACTGAGTAAGGCCCAAGCTTGCTTGCTTTCCTGAGAAGTAGCTGTGTTGCTATAAACACATTGGTTCATTTGTTTAAAACCTAATCTCGGCTGGATGCAGTGGCTCACGCCTGTAATCCCAGCACTTTGGGAGGCCAAGGCAGGCAGATCACAAGGTCAAGAGATCGAGATCATCCTGGCCAATACAGTGAAACCCCGTCTCTACTAAAAATACAAAATTAGCTGACCATTGTGGTGCGTGCCTGTAGTCCCAGCTACTCAGCAGGCTGAGGCAGGAGAATCACTTGAACCCAGGAGGTGGAGGTTGCAGTGAACCGAGATTGTGACACTGCACTCCAGCCTGGCAACAAACACAGCAAGACTCTAAAAAAAAAAAAAAAAACAAAACCAAAAACCTAATCTCATACACAAATGATATGGGGCAGCTTTCTACAGACTTTGTGTAGCTGTTATATATTACACCGCAACATAACAAAATGGGTCATTTTTCTATACTGAATGAGATTGCAGAGACAGATTTGGGTTTCAAGCCTGTAAGTTCTATGTGACCAGGATTATGTCTGTTTTGTCATCACTGTCTCTACAGCAGTTCGTATCTAGCACACAGTACATAGTAAATGCTCAGTAAATATTTATCAACTGAACAAAACATTAGCAGACACATATGTGTAAAGCTCTAGTGCAAGTTAGTATGTTAGGAACTACAGGAAGAAGCCAACCGGTGCAGTCCCTTTCTCAAGGAGCTTTTATGACAAAATGAAGCATTCTTCCAGCTATGCTCTGCCAGTTCTAAGGTCAGCAACCGAGAAAACGGCAGGATTTTGAAAAGACTGCACCCTGGAGTTCACAGCCCATCTCTATCTACTCATCATCAGGTCTCACTACCCACATCCTGAGTGCTACACACTCGAGTCTGTATCAGGAAACATCTTCTCTCCTGGCCTCAAGCGATTCTTCCACCTCAGCCTCCTGAGCAGCTGGGACAACGGGCATGTGTCATCATGCCCAGCTAATTTTTGTAATTTTTGTTGAGACAGAGTGTGGCTTTGCTGCCCAGGTTGGTCTCAAACTCCTGGCCTCAAGTGATCCTTCCATCTCAGCCTCCCAAAGTAATGGATTATAGGCATGAGCCACTGTGCCCAGCCCTCTTGTAAGTCCTAAACACTCAGGTGCTACCTTGACATTTTTGAGCCTCACAGAGCCATTCCCTGCTCTTGTCAGATACACCCAGTGGTTCCCATGCCTAGAGGTACAGTCTCCCTACCTGGCCGGTATCCTTATCGGCCAGACCAGCTGTATCCCACCTTCATCTTACTACAAAGCCTGCCTCCCATAGCCCCTTCTGGTTTATAATCGTTATGTGTATAGTGTCCCTATCCCTCAGGGTGTGAGTTCATGTGACTAATATACTGCTGCCAATCTCGTCTGTCCAATGCTGGGTATCTTGTGCTTCGCCATCTTAATCACTATTTGGTTGGGGATCCCTCCTTTACTGACAGGGTAAATAGGAGTTGATCAGAACATCTGTCTAGCAAGGAAGACAGATGGTTAAGAATCAGAACAGGGTGTTCTGGAACACTGAACAGTAACAACTAACCCCAAAAAAGTGGCAAGTAGCCTCATTTAGCAGGTGAGGGAGAAGATGTAGGAAAGAATGTTTCAAACTCAAGAAATAACACCTATACATATATAGATGCAAATGACAGCTTAGCGAATTGGGGATCTAAAATCAGTTCAGCATACCAAGAATGCAGAGTTCAAGCATTAGGATGCTTTCAGTTGCATGTATTCTAAGAGTGGCACAAAATGGGGCTACAGAAGCTGGCAAGAGCTCAGGTCATAAAGGGCTTTAAAAGATAAATATCCTAACTCCATAAAATGGAAGTAATGTAAAGATTTAGGAAGGGATATGCAAATTAAAACCACAATGAGGTACCACATTACCCCAGCCAGAATGGCCATTACTAAAAAGTCGAAAAACAATAGATGTCAGTATAAATGTGGTAAAAAGGAAACTTTTACACACTGCTGGTGGGAATGTAAATTAGTACAACATCTATGGAAAATAACATAGAGATTTCAGAGAACTAAAAGTAGATCTACCGTTCTATCCAGCAATCCCACTACTGGGTATCTAGCCAAAGGAAAAGAAACCATTACATCAAAAAGACACCTCCATGCATATGTTTATCGCAGCACAATTCACAATTGCAAACATGTAGAACTAACCTAAGTGCCCACTGACCAATGAGTGGATAAAGAAAATGTGGTATATATACACCATGGAATGCTACTCAGTCATTAAAAAGAATTAAATAATGTCTTTTGCAGCAACTTGGATGGAGGTAAAGGCCATTATTCTAAGTAAAGTAATGCAGGAATAGAAAACCAAATACCACATGTTCCCACTTACAAGTGGGAACTAAGCTATCAGTATGCAAAGCATAGAGACTTATAAAATGGACATTAGAGACTCAGAAGATGGAGTAGTTACAGAGGGTGAGTATAAAAAACTACATAGTGGATACAATGTATGCTACTCAGATGATGGGTACTAAAATCTCAAACTTCACCACTATACAATTCATTCATGTAACCAAAAACCACTTGTACGCCAAAAGCTACTGAAATATAAATACATAACTTTTTACAAATTTAATTTTGTAATTTAATTTTTAATGTTAGCTAATACACAAGTAAAGAGCAATATGACAAAATCTAGCAAAGTTTTAAATGCAAGAGCCTTTGACCTAGAAATTCCATTTTGAGGCCAGGGGTGGTGGCTCGCGCCTGTAATCCCAGCACTTTGGGAGGCCAAGGTGGGCGGATCACTTGAGGTCAAGAGTTCAAGATCAGCCTTGACAACATGGTAAAACCCTGTCTCTAGTAAAAATACAAAAATTAGCCAGGAGTGGTGGCATTCGCCTGTAGTCCCAGCTACTCAGCAGGCTGAGGCAAGGGAATCGCTTGAATCCAGGAGGCAGAGTTTGCAGTGAGCCAAGATTATGCCACTGCACTCCAACCTGGGTGACAGAGCAAGACTCCATCTCAAAAAACAAAACAAAAAAAATTCCATTTTGAGAAATCTAACCTACAGAAATATTGGCTCTTATGCACTAAAAATGCATTTGCAAACATATTTTTAAGGCATTATTTGAAAAGTAGAGTAAACTAAACTAGAATAAACCTAAGTATACAAAAATAGCAGATTAGTTTTAAAATAATAATGCAGGCATTTAAAACTGAGAGTGGAGGTCAGAGAATCATATAAGGCCAGGGGTTTGAGACCAGCCTGGGCAACATAGCAACACACCATCTCTACAGAAAATAAAAAAGTTAGCCAAGTGTGTAGTCCTAGCTACTCAGAAGGCTGAGGCAGAAGGATCACTTGAGCCCGGGAGATCAACTCTGTAGTGAGCTATGATCACACCACTGCACTCTAGCCTGGGCAATAGGGCAAGACACCATCTCCAAAAAGTTAAATAAATAAAAATTTAAAATTTAAAAATTTAAAATGAGATTGAGATATATCTAATATCAGAAGATCTTTAGGATATCTCTGAGGGATAAAAGTATAACTCAGACTAAGGTATATATATATATTACCCTCATTAACTTACCCTCATTATATTTGGACATATAGAGAGATATGTATGCATATGAATGTAAAGAAAAATGCTTGAAAAGATACAAACTACATTTTTAATAGTGGCTACTCCTGGGGAGGGAAGTAGGAATGAGGTGGAGTAGAAGGTGGAGGAGGGATGGGAAGAGGGAAGAGTGGTGAACGGGGAGTTTTAATATTTAGTATATATATTTATATGATGTTGGCATTTGTTAGCCTATCGTGCATTCATTTATCTCTTATGAAAATTTACAAAAGGAGGCCGGGCGTGATGGCTCACGCCTGTAATCCCAGTACTTTGGGAGGCCGAGGAGGGCGGATCACGAGGTCGGGAGATCAAGATCATCCTGGCTAACATGGTGAAACCCTGTCTCTACTAAAAATACAAAAAATTAGCCGGGCGTGGTGGTGGGCGTCTGTAGTCGCAGCTACTTGGGAGGCTGAGGCAGGAGAATGACGTGAACCTGGGAGGCGGAGCTTGCAGTGAGCCAAGATCGCGCCACTGCACTCCAGCCTGGGTGACAGAGCTAGATTCCATCTCAAAAAAAAAAAAAAAAAAAAAAAAAATTTACAAAAGGAAAGATTTTTATGTCTTATGGAAATCACAACCATTATACATTTCCAACTCTGTCATAACAAACAGAATTTTAATTAATATTCCATTCTTCTCCCACTGTTTACCTTATCCAAGAAAATCAGAGTCCTCATTCCTAGGGGGGGAAAAAAAAGAAAAATAGAAGAGTGGCATACCACAGGCTGCAAAGAAGTTGAAATGGGCACCTTTTGAGAATCTTTTTTATAACTATGCTACCAAACACACAACTGCAGCTCTTGTAAGCTTTGATTTTCTCCCACAGAAAGGAACTATGCAACACAGCTTCAAGCTAATAAGAGGTTCCCACTATACATGCAGGTTTGCAAAATTAGTTTTTCAACATCCAGTAAATTTACCCACAAGATTTTTTCTTCTTCTGTACAAATAATCATAGGTAAGAATAACTTTTCTAACTAAAAAAAAAAGTGCCCTATAATTACACAAAGCCCATAAGGCATATGATTCATTTACACTGTAATTACCACACTGGAATAATGAATAAAAACAATATCTCAATAAAATATTTAGCTCAAAAAATGACCCCTACCCATTTACAGAAGCTTCATTATTTAGAGTTTTAGTATCCAGGATAGCATTTACAAATATCCTAAACTTTGGTTCTGTTCTTTCTTCATTGTATTTGTTCAACTTTTTGTTATTTCACTGCTTATTAGTACCTTTATCTGAAGATGAAAAGAAACAAATTTAGTCACTCTTAACAACAGTCAATTCTTATCCCTGATAAAAGATCTGAAGAGTAAATTTTAAGCTATATTCTAAAACAATATTTGGATATCACTATATTTAACTTACCATTGTGTATGACTAAAGCTAGATTAATAAGATAGATTATACTTTTACATAAAAGAAAGATAAAGAGTTCCTTATCAATAAGAGCAATTGGGAATATAATTAATTCCACCTAAAGACAACAAGGTATGCAATATGTAAATATAGTGAATATATATGCATATGTGTATGTATGTCTTCATACACACACGTACACATATACACACACACATATTGTGCAACATGGTTTGGTGGAAAGAGCTCTCAATAAAAACTAGGAAATCTGGATTGTAGACCTGGCTTTGCCGCTATCTGGGCAATCTTAGGTAAGATGATCTCAGGCATGAGCTTCAGTCGCCTCCACTGTATAATAAGTTGGTGGGATAAGTGTTTCTAAAGTGCCTTCAAATTCTGTGAGTATACACATACACATACACTCACATACACACACTTTTATTTATAGGTAAGGCTGGTACTCACCATCATACACCAGTATGGGGCAACTGATCACAACCCAGTGTGTGCTATGTTTGGTCTGTCAATGCTATACCAGTTTTTAAAAAGTGTGAACAACCATCCTTATTTACAAGCATTCTTCAAATTATAAAATGTCTACCATGTGTAACCCTCTGTTTGTATTCTGCCTTCTACACACAGTGACATTCCAGGAGTTAAACAGGCTCTCTTAACCTCTGGTTACAACCTAGAGTGCTATCCCTTTCCTACTGCCCCCCACTCAAAAAGAGTTTCTACATATGCCTTGCTCTGTATTTCTCAGCTGTCACTATGCATAACTTGTTTAGTTCTATGTCAGGTAACTTCTCCTGTATACACTGAAACCATTTTTAGCTTTCTTCCTCTGCTCTTTCTGTCTCCCTTCTAAGCTTTGTCCAGTTTTCTTAGGAAATCTCCATTTCATTCCAGCATCATAAGCATGACTACTAAACCAAGAGTGATGGCAGTGATACATTTATATAAAGAAAACAAAAGGGAAAACAAAGCTCCAGTTTCATCAGCCTCTGAAATTTGTAAACACATACAGGAGTCCATTCAGAATTCACAAACACTTCTATCTCATCCATTCCTCCTCCACAATTACCAGCGTCACGGAGAAAACGTATTTAAAAGTTGTGCTTTTAATTGAATTTAATATATTGCAATTTACATAATTGCTAGCATTATAACCTCCCACTACACAGCTAACCACTTCCAACTCATTCTCTGTTACATATATAGCAATATATCTCTAACATTATCATATTTTTCTATGCTATACAATAATCATTTTTTGTCTACTTCCCCTACTAGAACATCCTAATTTCCCTAATGGCAGGATTCAACTCAGTAATACATTTATCACTGTATCCCCAGTGACTAAGCCCTTCGTAAATGCATGTTGAAATCTATTGCTTTCTTCTACTTCATTTTACAAGGGTATAATAATATGAGCTATTTGGGGCAATTAGACTTTTGAAGACTAGGTAGCCTAAGACTTTATTATCACATTTAGAACACTATTTGAGGGAGAAATCTATCATAGTTTAAAAGAAATAATTATAAGTAAACTTCTGAAACTTAATCTTTCTGAAAATCCATAGCTTCATGAGAGCCTTAGCAACCTTCTAGTCCAATCCCATCATTTACAGAAGAAATAAGCTCACACAGGTTTAAAAGGCTTGCTGGTGACAGAGCAAAGTCAGTGACAGAGCCAGGTCCACAAAGATTGCCTTCTCATCTCATTGATTTTTCTGTTACATCATGGAAACCAGAAGAAAAGAAAAGCATGATGTGATTGTGTAGTTTGTATATATACATATACTAACACACACATATATGCATGCATATTACATATATATATTCTACATTCTTCTACTTTCAGTTAATAATTGTAAAGATTTAAGTTATCTTAGACAGTATGTCAGAGTTTATTCAGTTAATCAACTATGTATTTATAACATATGAATCCTATCAATCATAATTAGCTAAGGAATACATGATAAGGATTTCCACATTATCTTTAGAGACAAATTACAAAGTTCACATTTAATAAAAAGCAAGCTATCTGTAGTTAGTGTTCAAATTGTATATCCTAATAGAGTATATTCTGATTACACATTAAAAAGTCATTTTATGCATTCTAACTTAAATGTTAGTACTCATTTTGTTCTTATTACTAGTATATGCTCATGTATATATTTAGAGGTGACACTGTCCCAATAACCTATAGATGCTATTTAACACAACTTAAAAATGGGAGGTGTAGATACAGTCAATAGTAAATAAATACACAATGTATT
This sequence comes from Papio anubis, assembly GCF_008728515.1. Lineage (NCBI taxonomy): Eukaryota > Metazoa > Chordata > Mammalia > Primates > Cercopithecidae > Papio > Papio anubis. The sequence continues at coordinate 154,890,337 of NC_044981.1, forward strand.
TTGTACCAAGCACCCCTAATATACTATAATTTTGATAGAGAAAAACTAAATTCACTATGGCAGAAGAATATTTCTTAGATATCTTGAAGCCCTAAAAACTTAGCCAAACTATTGTTCAATGTGCACACAGTTTGTGTCTTCATGCTCAGATGTTGTTGAAACAGCAGACTTAAAAGAAATAATGTCAATGAATCCTACCAAGCACTATACATGACCTCTGGGGTAATTAGCAATCATTCAAAAGCAACAAGACTAAAATGTTCTATTCTTTATTACTGTCAGCTCTTATCTTGATCAGCATTTTAATAAAGATGGTTCGTTTCTAAGACAGTTTCATGAATCAGTCATAATTACATTCTGACATGCAGTGAATAGTAAAGCAAAACTAAATATCACTTCATCAACCTTTCTAACCTTTATGCAAGTATTAACTGTAAATAATTTTTACACAGTCCTACAACAGAAAATCTGCATATTTCTTAGCTTTGTGCATACTTTACCCCAAATGAATTTCCTGTGACCTATACCTGAAAAACACAATCAGCCATAATTATCCAGTTTTGTGAGATGTTCAGGTGTTGCCTTTCAGAGTTCAAATCAACTTCAAGTATAAAAGGCTACTTTATTCTACAAATGGCACAATATGCAAAATGGGTTAAGTAGCCAAAAGCATCTCAGAGCATTGTGGCTTGAAAGAAGTCTATCCAGAATCAAAACGTCATAGTAAAACTACTCTAAAGCAGAGCAATGCTTATAAAAATAGCTTCACAGATTACACATTAAGGAATGGATCACAGATGACTACTGCAGAAAGTCCTATAATTAAAATATGTTAAAAGAATAATATTAATTAGAAGGAAATCTGAGCACTGAAGTATTTGAAGGGTAGATTTTTTTAAACGTAGTTTCAAAGTAGCTAATAAAGAGATTGAACATTTATCAGAATTATAAAACTTACTTAGAGATGCTATTCTGATATTGAGGATAATATACACATTATTTCAGCACCTCCTTCCCCCAACAAAATACCTGATTTACTTTAGAGTTCTGAAATAGCCCATTTCTTTTTTTTTTTTTGCTGAGGACTAATTTTAAAAAATATTTTGGATAGACAAAGTGAACATAATTCAACTGCCAGAAAAAGTTGATAACTGCATTTTAGGTGATTGTTTCAGTGCTTCAGAAAATTTCAAAATAAATGCAACACTTTCTCAAACTCCTGAGCTCAAGTAATCCATCCGCCTCAGAATAAATGCAATGCTTTCTCAAGAATAATTTCTTGACTTCCCCAGTAGTAGATATCAGACATATCGACTATTCTGGACACAGGTTCTCAAACCTATGTTTCAACTATGCCTCTTGAATAAACAAAGTTTGCAGTAAATCTACTAATATTTTTAACCAAACTGAGTTCCACTTAAAAACTTAAATTCTGTGAAACAGTAACCTACTTATCATTTTACTTTGTGTAATTTCAATTTGAAAACAAGTCCTTTCCAAAAACAATCTAAAATTATTCCCGATATGTTTTCTTATATTTTCTATTATAAAACAACTTTACTAGAATGTTACTGATTTAAAGGCAAAAAGGAATATAGCAAGCATCTTTTTCATGTGGGATTAAAAAATGTATACATCTTTTATGTGATAATTTTTGTTTAACTTTTCTATTTAGCTTTCTTAAGCATGATTCCCATCTCTTATTGGAGGTGCAAGCAAAGAAGAAAAAAGAAGTGTTGATTTAAGAAAACAGATTTCCCAGAAAGAAAAAAAACTGTGATTAAGATTTAAACAAAAGCTAAAGATGGCTTCCTCTGAGCCCTGATGAGGTCCGCTACCTCATTACGAACAACTGAAAACTTGTGATGCATTTTGTTTCAAGAGAATCCAAAAGTCCTTGGTCTAAAGCAGACAGGGGGAGTGCAGGGTCCATTCACTCTGTCTGTATCACAACCATTATGTAAAAAGTATAAAACACTGCCTTTATGCTGCCAAGCCACAATGACTCCTCCTACATCAAAGGATTTTCACCACTAGGGGTTTTTCTTCAAAATTTATTCAAGCTAAGGGCAGAGAGACAACGATTCATACACGCTAATTACGCCTAATTATCTATTCCCTTTTCTGACCGGCTTCGGCCAGTGTTATTTGGTATCTGGATTTCTCACAACCTCCTTTTGCCCTGTCCATCCAGCCCAACAGTGAAGGCTTTGAAGAAAACAGTTGTGGCTTTTTAGAGTTTCCTCAATATAGAGTTCAAGCAAATTAAATAATGATTCCGTTAGTTTTGACACATTTATGCGTTCAATATGAGGACCTCTTGGTTAATTTGGCAAATTCCTCACATCTCTTCATGGTTGGAATCATAGTAACACCCTCTCTTACAGGAGCTTCTCCTCATGCTTTCTTTTCATGATCTAAATGAAATGTTTATTGGATTAAAGTTCTTCTCTGCAGACCTCCATGGTGGCCTATGACAAAGAGCTTAAAAGTTCTATTAATTGGCTTGAGTTTTCAGGGAGGGGAAAGGGAGAATTTTATTTCACATTACATCACTAGCCAAGAAAATTGCCACGTGTAATTAAACTAATTTATCTCATCATTCAAAGAACTAGCTAATCCATATTTAAGACACACTTCCTTTAAGCCGTTTTTGTCATCAAATAATTGATATCTTGTGATTTAACCAAAAATAACTATTTATTATTCTAAGAGAAGAGAACTCAAGTCCTAAACAGTATATATTTTACATGTAAGCAATAGCTTGCTGTATTCCAGATAACCACAAATATATAATTTACATATTTCATGGAAAATCTTTATTTTTATTTTATATGAGATAATTAGAGAAAATATTTTAAAAGGCATACACCTAAAATTACTTTTCCATAGATAGGCCCTGACTAATACAAGGTCGACATTCTGTTATGAAGATGGAAAAGGATATTTTAAATTCACATCACAACCATTTACATCTTAGATATTTATTAATTGCAAGGACATAGCACAAAAACACCATAATAAATAAAACTTCAGTGCCTATTACTATAGCCAATTTTCTTAAATAAATTTTCTCAAACATATATGGAATAGGTTAATTTAAGAAAATATCTTGGGTAGATTTCCTAGACTTAGACTAAAATTTGATAATTTTAGAAATACTTTACAAGTCAAATGGTCATTTTATATTATAAAATGTTGAATACTAGAATTCAAATTTCACACTTAAAACAGTTTGTGGGAGAAAGCAACAACACTTTTCAATTCAGGAGTTGTCTGCTACTTTTGTTCTGTCTTTTGTTTCTTTTAATCTTAAGTATTAAAAAGCCAACTCATAAGTAAAGACATTATCACACTAACAAAGGGTTAATCCCTGCAAGGCTGACTCAGGTGACAACGCAGTGGAGGTCATAGAGGCTGACACTGACCTCAAAGGCTGATTCTGATTATTTAGCACTCTGAAAGCTCTGGTATTGAAAGTTATAATGAACAAACTGACACATCAATTTCACCAATGAAATGAAAACTGTGGCAGGAAAAATAGCAAATATACATTTATTTAGCAAGTCTATAAATCCTAATGCAGGTGGCTGGACAAAGGCTGAACACTGAAGCATTTTATTGAAGGGTTATAATCAAACAAGTTTTCTAAAGTTTGTAACTGGAAATCACACCATGGGGATATTCTAGCTTACTATCAGGAAAAATTTTCTTCTCATTGGAAAAATTTTCTCAGGAAATAAAAACATAAAAACTAATATACCACTTAATTTTTTTAAGTTTTATATAAAGGATACACAACAGTCAAGAAACACTAATAACCAAGTAGAAGATATGATGTCATTACCTGAACATTAAACAAATATTAGAAAAGTAGTAATAATAAGAACAAAATTGTTACTACTTTAGGTTATAAAGTATCACTTCTTTATGTTACATATTTAAACCCAACAAATAAATCAGATAGTGATGCTTTCCAAATGGACAACTCTTTATTAGGAAAAGGAAAATTCATATTTATAAGAGTTAATGCTGGAATTATTTTTCTCTAATCTAATCATCTGGAATTCATTAAAGAGAAAATTATATTGTAGAATGCCTTGTTGGTTATTTTTCACCAGTTTAATTATCATTCAGTAATCTAATCATCAAACATTTAATTTTAAGAAGAAATTTGAAAGTTAAGAAAGAAGATAGCATGCTAAGCTGTCATTGTGAATGAGAATCAAAGTGCTAAATTACTGATATTAAAATCTATCATTGTGTGCAAAAACACTACATACGATCTTGTCCAGGAACATTTCCCATGGGGAGATTATTTTAGATTATTTCACACTGTTAAACTGATTAAGAAAATCATAAAAAGAAAGCTAATGAAATTCACATTGAGAATTTTTTTAACCTTAAAACTTATGAATAGCATTAATCTCTTTTAGGGTTCATTATGGAATGAAACAAACTAAATGGTTTATGAAAGTGTAAGTGATGGAGTAAACAGACAGATTTTTACCCAAATAGAAAACATTCGTGTAAAATATCATGAATTGCTGGACCTTGATCAGATGAGAATAGCAATGCTTGCCAGGCAATCTAATCTTCAAGAAGGTTGGTAATAGTAAATTGAAATTAACCTAATAAACTATTCTTCCAATCAAAATATCAACTGGTTCTCTTTTCCTTTTAACCACACTAATTTTAAATAATGTTTACAATGCAGTGAGATTATACTCCATAAATATTATTCAATGAATGTACATTTAAGATATATTATTCCTTTTAAATGTATGAAATTGAAGGTATTTCTAAGAAAGTTGATCCTAACAAAGCTGATATTTCTCAAGTTACTAAATTATTTGAAATTGATACTGAACCACTATCTTTGCTTTTGGTTCACTCACCAAGCTTCCTCCCTTCGATCAGCCACTTATCCAGCAAGCTCTTGGAATGCCCCTTTCTCCAAGATCTACCAATAAATCTATGCTGACGCAGGATTTTCATCAATAAAACAAGTCATACTTCATAGAAAAAAAAAATGTGCTGTTGACATATGTCGTTTTAAGCAATTGTTTGCCCTTTGTATATTATATAGATCAGAGCCAGCAAACTTCCTGTAAAGGGTCAGATAGTATATATGTTAGGCTTTCAAAGCCGTAAGTCTCTACTGCAGCTACTCAACTCTGCAACTGTACTTCAAAAAGAGCCATAGGTAATACATAAATAAATGAGCATAAAATTTTTCAATAAAACTTGATTTATAAAAACAGGCAGCAGGTCAGATTTGGCCACTGGCTATAGTTTGTCCACCCTGATATAAACTATCACAGGCTACTTTAAAATACTTTCAGTGTAGAGGGTAAGATGAATCCATTTAACTTTATAAAATGATGCTATATAGATACCAACAAATGCTTTAACAATTATATTTGCCTTTGGGAGGCCGAGGCGGGTGGATCACGAGGTCAGGAGATCAAGACCATCCTGGCTAACACAGTGAAACCCCGTCTCTCCTAAAAATAGAAAAAAATTAGCCGGGCGCAGTGATGGGCGCCTGTAGTCCCAGCTACTCTGGAGGCTGAGGCAGAAGAATGGCGTGAACCCGGGAGGCGGAGCTTGCAGTGAACCAAGATTGTGCCACTGTACTCCAGCCTGGGCAACAGAGCGAGACTCCATCTCAAAATAATAATAATAATAATAATAATAAATTATATTTGTTCTTATACTTTAGGAGAATTACCTGTTTTATTAATATTGATAAAATCAAGATACTATGTTGTATGATCAGAAAGAAATTTCAAGTTAAAGTACAGACTCATTGAAGGAGGGACAATTATTATAATTACAACCAACAGAATAAGAATTACCTAAATTTTTCTACTTAAATACAATACAAAACATATCTTGCTTTTATTTGGAGAAAAATCTGAGGTTTCAATAAATCTGCAAGCCTCAAGTAAACAGACTAGTGACAGTTATTTTATGAAAATTATTTTTCTCAATGAACTGATTACTGAAAATAAAATTTTAATTACAGTTCTCATGCTTCTATGTCTTTTCCCTGCATGGTAAACATCCTTTCTCACTTTTCCTGATAACGTACTTGTCTTTTAAGTCTCAGTTTAAGCATCATCGGCTCTTTGGAAATACTCCTGACATGTGCTACCTCCTCCACTCAAACTGCCAGTGTGGGTCAGGGCTCCTTTTCTTTTTTTCCCTGTTTGTGTGTGTGTGTGTGTGTTTAACACAATGTCTTGCTCTGTCGCCCATGCTGGAATCCAGTGCTGCAATCGTGGCTCACTGCAGCCTGGAACTCCAGGGCTCAAGCAATCCTCCTACCTCAGCTTCCCGAGTAGCTGGGACCACAGGCATACACCACCATGGCTGACTAATTCTTTTATTTTTTTGTAGAGATGAGGTCTTGCAATGTTGCCCAGGCTGATCTCAGACTTTTCAAGCAATTCTCCAACCTCAGTCTTCCAAAGCACTGTGATTACAGGCCTGAGCCACCACACTGAGCCCAGGCCCCTTTATTTTTATTATTTTTTAAAATTATTACTGTACTTTAAGTTCTAGGGTACATGTGCACAATGTTCAGGTTTGTTACATATGTATACATGTGCCAAGTTGGTGTGCTGCACCGTTAACTCATCATTTACATTAGGTATATCTCCGAATGCTATCCCTCCCCCACCCCCCACCCCACGACAGGCCCTGGTGTGTGATGTTCCCCACTCTGTGTCCAAGTGTTCTCATTGTTCAATTCCCACCTATGAGTGAGAACATGTGATGTTTGGTTTTCTGTCCTTGTGATAGTTTGCTCAGAATAATGGTTTCCAGCTTCATCCATGTCCCTACAAAGGACATGAACTTATCCTTTTTATGGCTGCATAGTATTCCATGGTGTATATGTGCCACATTTTCTTAATCCAGTCTATCACTGATGGACATTTGGGTTGGTTCCAAGTCTTTGCTATTGTGAACAGTGCCACAATAAACCTACATGTACATGTGTCTTTCTAGCAGCATGATTTATAATCCTTTGGGTATATGCCCAGTAATGAGATGGCTGGGTCAAATGGTATTTCTAGTTCTAGATCCTTGAGGAATCACCACACTGTCTTCCACAATGGTTTAACTAGTTTACACTCCCACCAACAGTGTAAAAGCATTCCTCTTTCTCCACATCCTCTCCAGTACCTGTTGTTTCCTGACTTTTTAATGATCACCATTCTAACTGATGTGGGAGGGTATCTCATTGTGGTTTTGATTTGCATTTCTCTGATGGCTAGTGGGATGATGAGCATTTTTTCATGTGTCTGTTAGCTGCATAGATGTCTTCTTTTGAGAAGTGTCTGTTCATATCCTTCGCCCACTTTTTGATGGGGTTGTTTGTTTTTTTCTTGTAAATTTGTTTATGTTCTTTGAAGCTTCTGGATATTAGCCCTTTGTCAAATGGGTAGATTGTAAAAATCTTCTCCCATTCTGTAGGTTGCCTGTTCACTCTGATGGTAGTTTCTTTTGCTGTGCAGAAGCTCTTTAGTTTAATTAGATCCCATCTGCCAATTTTGGCTTTTGTTGCATTGCTTTTGGCATTTTAGTCATGAAGTCCTTGCCCATGCCTATGTCCAGAATGATATTGCCTAGGTTTGCTTCTAGGGTTTTTATGGTTTTAGATCTAACATTTAAGTCTTTAACGCATCTTGAATTAATTTTTGTATAAGATTTAAGGAAGGGATCCAGTTTCAGCTTTCTACATATGGCTAGCCAATTTTCCCAGCACCATTTATTAAACAGGGAATCCTTCCCTCATTTCTTGTTTTTGTCAGGTTTGTCAAAGATCAGATGGTTGTAGATGTGTGGTATTATTTCCGGGGCCTCTATTCTGTTACATTGGTCTATATCTCTGTTTTGGTAACAGTACCATGCTGTTTTTTTTACTGTAGCCTTGTAGTATAGTTTGAAGTCAGATAGCATGATGCCTCCAGCTTTGTTCTTTTGGCTTAGGATTGTCTTGGCAATGCGGGCTCTTTTTTGGTTCCATATGAACTTAAAGTAGTTTTTTCCAATTCTGTGAAGAAAGTCATTGGTAGCTTGATGGGGATGGCATTGAATCTATAAATTACCTTGGGCAGTATGGCCCATTTTCACAATATTGATTCTTCCTATTCATGAGCATGGAATCTTCTTCCATTTGTTCGTGTCCTCTTTTATTTCGTTGAACAGTGGTTTGTAGTTCTCCTTGAAGAGGTCCTTCACATCCCTTGTAAGTTGGATTCCTAGGTATTTTATTCTCTTTGAAGCAATTGTGAATGGGAGTTCACTCATGATTTGGCTCTCTGTTTGTCTGTTATTGGTGTAGAGGAATGCTTGTGATTTTTGCACATTGATTTTGTATCCTGAGACTTTGCTGAAGTTGCTTATCAGCTTAAGGAGATTTTGGGCTGGGACGATGGGGTTTTCTAAATATACAATCATGTCATCTGCAAACAGGGACAATTTGATTTCCTCTTTTCCTAATTGAATACCCTTTAGTTCTTTCTCTTGCCTGATTGCCCTGGCCAGAACTTCCAACACTATGTTGAATAGGAGTGGTGAGAGAGGGCATCCCTGTCTTGTGTCAGTTTTCAGAGGGAATGCTTCCAGTTTTTGCCCATTCAGTATGATATTGGCTGTGGGTTTGTCATAAATAACTCTTATTATTTTGAGAGATGTCCCATCAATACTAGTTTATTGAGAGTTTTTAGCACAAAGGGCTGTTGCATTTTGTTGAAGGCCTTTTCTGCATCTATTGAGATAATCATGTGGTTTTTGTCTTTGGTTCTCTTTATGTGATGGATTATGTTCATTGATTTGCATATGTTGAACCAGCCTTGCATCCCAGGGATGAAGCCAACTTGATCATAGTGGATAAGCTTTTTGATGTGCTACTGGATTCGGTTTGCCAGTATTTTACTGAGGATTTTTGCATTGATATTCATCAGGGATATTGGTCTAAAATTCTCTTTTTTTGTTGCGTCTCTGCCAGGCTTTGGTATCAGGATGATGATGGCCTCATAAAATGAATTAGGGAGGATTCCCTCTTTTTCTAATAGTTTCAGAAGGAATGGTACCAGCTCCTCTTTGTACCTCTGGTGGAATTCAGCTGTGAATCCATCTGGTCCTGGACTTTTTTTGGTTAGTAGGCTATTAATTATTGCCTCAATTTCAGAACCTGTTATTGGTCTATTCAGGGATTCAACTTCTTCCTGGTTTAGTTTTGGGAGGGTGTATGTGTCCAGGAATTTATCCATTTTTTCTAGATTTTCTAGCTTATTTGCATAGAGGTGTGCATAAGATTTGCATATAGTATTCTCTGATAGTAGTTTGTATTTCTGTGGGATCGGTGGTGATATCCCCTTTATCATTTTTTATTCTATCTATTTGATTCTTCTCTCTTTTCTTCTTTATTAGTCTTGCTAGCGGTCTATCAATTTTGTTGATGTTTTCAAAAAAACAGCTTCTGGATTCATTGATTTTTTTGAAGGATTTTTTGTGCCTCTATCTCTTTCAGTTCTGCTCTGATCTTAGTTATTTCTTGCCTTCTGCTAGCTTTTGAATGTGTTTGTTCTTTTCATTGTGATGTTAGGGTGTCAATTTTAGATCTTTCCTGCTTTCTCCTGTGGGCATTTAGTGCTATAAATTTCCCTCTACACACTGCTTTAAATGTGTCCCAGAGATTCTGGTATGTTGTATCTTTGTTCTCATTGGTTTCAAAGAACATCTATATTTCTGCCTTCATTTCATTATGTACCCAGTAGTCATTCAGGAGCAGATTGTTCAGTTCCCATGTAGTTGTGCGGTTTTGAGTGAGTTTCTTAATCCCGAGTTCTAGTTTGATTGCACTGTGGTCTGAGAGACAGTTTGTTATAATTTCTGTTCTTTTATATTTGCTGAGGAGTGCTTTACTTTCAACTATGTGGTCATTTTTGGAATAAGTGCAATGTGGTGCTGAGAAGAATGTATATTCTGTTGATTTGGGGTGGAGAGTTCTGTAGATGTCTATTAGGTCCACTTGGTGCAGAGCTGAGTTCAAATCTTGGATATCCTTGTTAACTTTCTGTCTCGTTGATCTGTCTAATGTTGACAGTGGGGTAGTAAAGTCTCCCACTATTATTGTGTGGGAGTCTAAGTCTCTTTGTAAGTCTCTAAGGACTTGCTTTATGAATCTGGGTGCTCCTATATTGGGTGCATATATATTTAGGATAGCTAGCTCTTCTTGTTGAATTGATCCCTTTACCATTATGTAATGGACTTCTTTGTCTCTTTTGATCTTTGTTGGTTTAAAGTCTGTTTTATCAGAGACTAGGATTGCAACCCCTGCCTTTTTTTGCTTTCCATTTGCTCGGTAGATCTTCCTCCTTCCCTTTATTTTGAGCCTATGTGTGTCTCTGCACATGAGATGGGTCTCCTGAATACAGCACACTGATGGGTCTTGACTCTTTATCCAATTTGCCAGTCTGTGTCTTTTAATTGAAGCATTTAGCCCGTTTACATTTAAGGTTAATATTGTTATGTGTGAATTTGATCCTGTCGTTATGATGTTAGCTGGTTATTTTGCTCGTTAGCTGATACAGTTTCTTCCTAGCATTGACGGTCTTTACATTTTGGCATGTTTTTGCAGTGGCTGGTACCGGTTGTTCCTTTCCATGTTTAGTGCTTCCTTAAATCTCTCAGCATTTGTTTGTCTGTAAAAATTTTATTTCTCCTTCACTTATGAAACTTAGTTTGGCTGGATATGAAATTCTGGGTTGAAAATTATTTTCTTTAAGTATGCTGAATATTGACCCCCACTCTCTTCCGGCTTATAGAGTTTCTGCTGAGAGATCCACTGTTAGTCTGATGGGCTTCCCTTTGTGGGTAACCTGACCTTTATCTCTGGCTGCCCTTAACATTTTTTCCTTCATTTCAACTTTGGTGAATCTGACAATTACATGTCTTGGAGTTGCTCTTCTGGAGGAGTATCTTTGTGGCATTCTCTGTATTTCCTGAATTTGAATGTTGGCCTGCCTCGCTATGTTGGGGAAGTTCTCGTGGATAATATCCTGAAGAGTGTTTTCCAACTTGGTTCCATTCTCCCCGTCACTTTCAGGTACATCAATCAGACGTAGATTTGGTCTTTTCACATAGTCCCATATTTCTTGGAGGCTTTGTTTGTTCCTTTTTACTCTTTTTCCTCTAAACTTCTCTTCTCGCTTCATTTCATTCATTTGATCTTCAATCACTGATACCCTTTCTTTCAGTTGATGGAATCGGTTACTGAAGCTTGTGCATTTGTCACGTAGATCTTGTGCCACAGTTTTCAGCTCTATCAGGTCATTTAAGGACTTCTCTACATTGGTTATTCTAGTTAGCCATTCATCTAATCTTTTTTCAAGGTTTTTAGCTTCTTTGCGATGGGTTCGAACTTCCTCCTTTAGCTCGGAGAAGTTTGATCGTCTGAAACCTTCTCTCAACTCATCAAAGTCATTCTCCATCCAGCTTTGTTCTGTTGCTGGCAAGGAGCTGCGTTTCTTTGGAGGGGGAGAGGCGCTCTGATTTTTAGAATTTTCAGCTTTTCTGCTCTGTGTTTTCCCCATCTTTGTGGTTTTACCTACGTTTGGTCTTTGATGATGGTGACGTACAGATGGGGTTTTGGTGTGGATGTCCTTTCTGTTTGTGAGTTTTCCTTCTAACAGTCAGGACCCTCAGCTGCAGGTCTGTTGGAGTTTTTGCTGGAGGTCCACTCCAGACCCTGTTTGCCTGGGTATCAGCAGTGTAGGCTGCAGAAGAGTCAATATTGCTGAACAGCAAATGATGCTGCCTGATCCTTCCTCTGGAAGCTTTGTCTCAGAGGGGTACCTGGCCATGTGAGGTGTCAGTCTGCCCCTACTGGGGGGTGCCTCCCAGTTAGCCTACTCGGGGGTAAGGGACCCACTTGAGGAGGCAGACTGTCCATTCTCAGATCTCAAACTCCATGCTGGGAGAACGACTACTCTCTTCAAAGCTGTCAGACAGGGACATTTAAATCTGCAGAGATTTCTGCTGCCTTTTGTTTGGCTATGCCCTGTCCCCAGAGGTGGAGTCTGCAGAGGCAGGCAGGCCTCCCTGAGCTGCAGTGGGCTCCCCCCAGTTCGAGCTTTCCAGCCACTTTGTTTACCTACTCAAGCCTCAGCAATGGTGGACGCCCCTCCCCCAGCCTCGCTGTTGCCTTGCAGCTAGATCTCAGACTGCTGTGCTAGCAATGAGGGAGGTCCCAAGGGTGTGGAACCCTCCAAGTCAGGTGCAGGATATAATCTCCTGGTGTGCCATTTGCTAAGACCCTTGTATTAGGGTGGGAGTGACCTGATTTTCCAGGTGTTGTGTGTTACAGTTTCCCTTGGCTAGGGAAGGGAATTCCCTTACCCCTTGTGCTTCCTAGGTGAGGTGATGCCTTGCCCTGCTTCAGCTCTCGCTCGGTGGGCCGCACCCACTGTCCTGCCCCCACTGTCTGACATGCCCCAGTGAGATGCGCAGTATTAGGGTGGGAGTGTCCCGATTTTCCAGGTACCATGTGTCATGACTTCCCTTTGCTAGGAAAGGGAATTCCCTGACTCCTTGCACTTCCCGGGTAAGGCGATGGCCTGCCCTGGTCCGTGGGCTGCACCCACTGTCTGACAAGCCCCAGTGAAATGAACCTAGTACCTCAGTTGGAAATGCAGAAATCACCTGTCTTCTGCGTCACTCACGCTGGGAGCTGCAGACTGGAGGTGTTCCTATTCGGCCATCTTGGAACCTCCTAGGGCCCCTTTATTTTTTAGCATCCTGTAGTCAATTCAATTACAGAAGTTCTCCATAATATGATAAAAAATTTTATTGTCTGACTTATAGATCAGAAGAAGACAATGTTTAGTCAGATTCAATGACCACCAATATTTTCTTATCACAGTATCTCCATTTATACGTTATTAATTTTGACTGATGGTATAAAATCTTAAATTTGTTTATTCAGGAAACTTCATTAAGGACTATAAATCCTAAATTATCATATATCCAAAATACATATCTGTGGGTGTAGATGTGCATGACAGCCTAGCTGACCAGATGTCACATTTTTAAATATGAGGAAATACAATGTCTGCTACCAAACAGAGGCAAGGAGTTATATGTATGGAATTTGCTGGATTAACAGAAGCACATTTTGGTGCTCCTATGATCAGGATTAACAATATGCACTCAGCTAGAAAACTTTGTTCTATGAGCTTTGTTTTGGGGAACATAAACTAAGACATGCAAGCAAAGCTATAAACTCAATGAATATACTTTTGTTTTACCTAATAGCTTTATTTATGTGTCCTTCATATGTGCTTCTGATATCCTATCCTGCCGACTGCCTTCTTCTGCAGAATCCAGTGTCTACATAGTGTGTATTAGCTTTCAATTTATATTAAAACTTACTTATTTGATGGGCATCATTCTCATGCTCTTCCCCTACAAATGACCTAATGTTATCTCATTTCTCCTTTTCTACCCTATTGACCCCTTCTGTTGCCCTTCAATGAGGAACTTGTTGAACTGAGATCTTTTGCCTTACTTGGCCTCTTTGCTTATAGATGTCAAGAAACTGATTGGTTGTATATCACTTGAGAACACTAATGTTATTAATTTTTGTATTTATTGTGTCTCATACCATGTTAGATGTGTAATACATGTGAAATGAACTAACATATTGTTGAGGTAAGTTATTCTTATTGAAGTTTCAATATTCTTGTTGAAGGCTCTTACTGTAAAAAAGGAAATTTTTGAAAAACCTTCTGAATAAATTTATTACAGCACCTAAAAAAATTGAATATGGTAAAAACTCTTCTTTTCTCTTCTAGTATCTACTTGTAGTTTACAAGTCTCAGACCAGCTTGACTTATTTTCCCATTGATTTTTTTTTCTATATGATTGTAAGATTCTTTTTATAATCCTTCAGGTTCAGGTTCAGTTACGCATCAAAAAAACGTATGATTTGATTCTTTTTTTTTTTTTTTTTGAGACAGAGTCTCGCTCTGTTGCCCAGACTGGAGTGCAGTGGCGTGATCTTGGCTCACTGCAACCTCCGCCTCCTAGGTTCAAGCTATTCTCCTGCCTCAGCCTCCCAAATAGCTGGGATTACAGGCGCCCACTTCATGGCCGGCTAATGTTTTTGTATTTTTAGTAGAGATAGGGTTTCACCACGTTGGCCAGGCTGGTTTCAAACTGCTGCCCTCAAGTGATCCACCCATCTCAGCCTCCCAAAGTGCTAGGATTACAGGCGTGAGCCACTGCACCCAGTCAAAAATGTACGACTATTAATGGGGGAATCATACAATGGGAAATATACAATGAACACTTTGAATCTAGACTTTCAACCTAACTTTCTTTCATGAAAGTTTTCTTCTGATTTGTCTTTGAGTTCTCTTTTTTAAAAATATGAGTTATGTGAATGTATGATCTCTGCTGTCTGCTTTCCACATCTAGCATTTTTTTTTCTGCAGTAGTTTTCATCTCTGACTATTCAAGCTTCATTTTATATGATCTTTCATAAGTTTGGTCTCTTTATCATTGATTTTATTTTCAGCAGTGTTGATTCTACCATTTGCTTTTTCTAAGATGCTTTTCCTTTACTTAATGGTCTGCTCTCAGTTTATTTGACAGCTGCTCTGCCAGCTCACTTATCATCCAATCTTATAATTATTTCATGTCTAATCTCTTATGTCATCAGTACCATTACTACTTTAATTTCTCTTAGAATATAGAAAATTTTACCTGAAAAATTATTCCATTTCCTGAGGTAGTTCTTCCTCCAAAATATATCTGTCATGTGCTTTTACTTGTTAGGTCATCTCTGCCTCTCCCTCTGCTCCTGCTCCTTCCTCCCTGTGCCTGCCATCCCATTTATTTTTATAATAATGGTCTCTACAGATAAGACCCATGTTCAATCCATTTTGCCTTTTGCTGGTTTCTCAACTTTGACTATGAGTTCTCCTAGTCAGGTCTGCTGATTTCCAAAGAGGAGCGAGCAAAACTCACCTGTTTGAAAATGGTTTTCATTATAAAAATAATACAAGATCATTCCAGAAACTTTAGAAAAGTATAAAAGAGAAAATTTAAATGACTCATAATCTTAATATCCGGAAATAGATTCTATTAACATTTTGGGATATTTCTTTCCAGTATTTTTTCATGCATGTGTATTATTTCCACAGTTGAGACAGGCATAGGTGTACCCTTGCATCATACTTTTCCACTCACATTATCTATAAGCATTATTCTACATTATCAAAAGCTTTTGAAAAACATTCCATATAACTGTTATATCCCCTCATGTGACTGCATTATCTTTTACTTAACTGTTCCTCTAAATGTGTGAGAGAAAGCTGAAACAAAATTCCTGTGCCCACAACTGTCTTTTTATTGTTATCCTATTTATTTTTTTGTTTCTATGATAAAACATGGCTCTAAGTTCCTAAATTACAAAAAAAAAAAAAAAAAGAAAGGAAGGAAGGAAGGAAGGAAGGAAGGAAGGAAGGAAGGAAGGAAGGAAGAAAGAAAGAAAGAAAGAAAGAAAGAAAGAAAGAAAGAAAGAAAGAAAAGGCAAACCTTGACCTTCTTTTCCTTTATAACTAAAAACTAAGAAAGAGACTTATGCTTTCAGCCAAGGCAGAGTAATTGGAACTGGATTTTGCCCTTCTGCAATAAATCACTAAAACACTGGACAAAACGTGTGAAACAGCTGATACCAGACATTATGTAATAGGTAGCAAAAGACAGCAATCCCTGAGATATGAGGGAAAAAAATCAGGCAAGCAAGCTGGCCATATTCCCTGGCTTTCTATCTAGAGGCAATTTCTAGACTGCAATAGAACAATCTAAATGAGTTTAAGAGACAGTTCTCAGAGTTTTGGGATGCTGAAACAGTTGGAATTTGCACAGTAGAGTTCATCACAGGAAAATGCTATGCAGAAGAAAAGCTCCAGATATCTGCACAGGGAATGTAATCTTTGGCTGAATAACAAATTGCATATGCAGAGTTGGGCAAAGAATAATACACATAATCTGGGAGATATAAGCATTCTGAATAGTCAAAGCTGAAACACCTCAATGAACACCACGGGGATTCAGTAAAGAGCTTAGAAAGGTCCTAAAACCTAACACCTAGAAGGGCTAAAACAGACCTGGAATAATGGCTAATCTACATTCACCCTATCAAAACTTAAAAATAAGCCTCACGCCACTGCACTCCAGCCTGGGCAACAGAGTGAGACTCCGGCACGGGGGGAAAAAAAAGAAGCCACAAAAAGATCAACCTGATCTGCAAGAAACTTAACCACTTGCCAAAATAAAATTTGACACCCTTAAAGGAAGTAACAGAGACTCAATGTAATAATCACTACGTGCAGCATCCAATCATAACTTACTTGACTTGCAAAGAAGCAGGAAAATAGGACTCACAACCAGCGGGAAAAAAAATCAAACCATAGAAACAAAACCAGAAATGATGGAATTGGCAGACAAGGACTTTAAATAAGCTGACTTCTGCTTCTGGGAAGATGGAGATGTACTTTTCCCTATCCCTCCTCATACGTACAATTTAAAACCTCTGGAAATTATATATAAAGCAAACATCAGGAGACCCCTGATGTTCAACATGGTGAAACCCCATCTCTACCTGAAAAGTAGAAAGAAGGAAGAACAGCTAGAACTATTCAAGACCTGAAGAACAACAGGATGGTGAGGTTCCCTCCTGTGGGAATTTTTTTTTTTTTTTTTTTAAGAGACAGGGTATTGCTTTGTTGCCCAGGCTGGAGTACAGTGACACAATCATGGCTCACTGCAGCCTCCACCTCCTGGCCTCGTGTGAGCCTCCTGCCTCAGCGTCCCAAGTTGTTTGGAGGACAGGTACACATCACACTGCCTGGCTAATTTTTTTAAAAAAAATTTTTGTAAAGATGGGTACTCACTACGTTGCTTAGGCTGGTCTCAAACTCTTGGCCTCAAGCAATTCTCCCATGTTGGCCTGCCAAAGCACTGGAATTACAAGTGTGAGCCACCGGGTTTATCTTTGACTCATATATCCCAGGCTTAGAGTTAAAGAAGCCAGCAACCCAGAAATGCTGATGGAAACATACAAATGAGGCCCCCATAAAAGTCTGTTCTCTTTAGCCAAAGAAGCAGGAAAAGAGCAACTTAATAAAAGATAAAACTTTTAGACAATAACTGTTCTACTAAAGCAAATACCACAGGGAAAAACTGTGGCTCCACCTCCCCAACCATGCCAGCAAAGGCTAAGGGGAGCCTAGAATTCCACCCTCACAAGGCTGTCACGAGGAATCCTAACACCACTGCCAGGGTGATGTCACAGAATGCCAGGTAGGAACTGGAACTTTCATCCCAGGAGTATGAGCATGCTCCTCCCACAATGATATCAGTGGAGATCACCGGGAGTCAGAACCCTCTTTCCAGCAGTAACAGGTAACAAGGAGCACACCCCAAACCACAGCTCAGGTGTCAATGGAGGCTGAATAGGGAACCTGGATTTCTAGCTATATCTGGCAGTAAAGGAAGCAGTGCCTCCCCTTCTCTTGAAGAATAATGTCTAAAAAGAGCTAACTAAAACAGAAAGTTCAAATAAGATCCACAAAGAGAAACAGAGTAACAATCTATTTTATAGAATGAGATGTTGCCCAATCTGAAAAAAGAGAAGATAAGGCCAGTCGCAGTGGCTCACACCTGTAATCTCAGCATTTTGGGAGGCTGAGGTGGGCGGATCACCTGAGGTCAGGAGTTCAAGACCAGCCTGGCCAACATGGTGAAACCCCATCTCTACCAAAAATACAAAAAGTAGGTGGGCATGGTGGCACATGCCTGTAATCCCAGCTACTCGGGAGGCTGAGGAATGAGAATCACTTGAACCTAGGAGGCAGATGTTGCAGCGAGCCAAGATCATGCCACTGCACTCCAGCCTGAGTGACAGAGCAAGACTCCATTTCAATCAATCAATCAGTCAATCAATAAAATAAGCATATGAAAAGATACTCAATATCATTAATCATTTGGGAAAAGCAAATCAAAACCACAATGAGATACCACTTCACACCCACTGGGATGGCTATTACCAAAAAAAAAAAAAAAAAAAAAAAAGGAAAAGGAAAATGTTGGGGAAAATGCAGAGAAATTGGAATGCTTGTGTATTGCTGATGGGAACGTAATATGGTACAGCCACTATGGAAAACAGTATGGCAGTTCCTCAAGAAGTTAAACATATAATTACCATAAGATCTAGCAATTTCAGTTCTGAGTATGTACACAAAAGAATTGAAAGCAGGGACTCAAACAGATATTTGTACACAAATGTTCGAAGCAGCAATATTCATAATAGCTGAAAGGTAGAAACAACCCAAATATCCATTGACAGGTGAATGGATAAACAAAATGTAGCATATCCTTACAATGGAATATTATTATGCCATAAAAAGGATAAGAATTCTGACACATGTTACAACATGCATAAACCTTGGAGACACTGTGCTAAGTGAAATAAGCCAGAAATAAAAAGACAAATATTAGGTAATTCCACTTACATGAAGTATCTAGAAAAGACAAATTCACAGAGGCAGAAAGCAGAACGGTGGTAAGTAGTGTTGGGAAAGGGGGACAACTGGTGGTTATTATTTAGTGAGTATAGAGTTTCAGTTTGATAAGATGAAAAATTCTGGAGATGAATCATGGTGGTGCTTGTAAAACAATGTGAATGTACTTAATGCCACTGAACTGCACACTTAAAAATCATTAAAATAGGCCAGGTGTGGTGACTGTTGCCTTTAATCCCAACACTTTGGGAGGTGGAGGCAGGCAAATCACTTGAGCCCGGGAGTTCGAGACCAGCCTGGGAAACATAGTGAATCCCTGTCTCTACAAAAAATAAAAAAATTAGCTGGGCATGGTGGAATACGCCTGCAGTCCCAGCTACTCAGGAGGCTGGGGCAGGAGGATCACCTGAGGCTGGGGAGGTCGAGGCTGTAGTAAGCTATGATAGTGCCACGGCACTCCAGCCTGGGCAACAGAGTGAGATCCTGTCTCAAAATGTAAATAACTAAATCATTAAAATAGTAATTTTTGTTATGTATATTTTGCCACAATAAAAAGTTTGGTTAAAACATTAAGATTCAAAGTCTAATGACAAATTATGAAAATGTCAGTTTCCATTGGAAATCACTTATACAAAAAATCAGGAAGATCTCAAACTGAATGTAAAGATATGGCAACATCAAGATGAAAAAGACGTTAGAATTATCTGATAAAGATTTTAAAGCACTCATGATAATAATGTTTCAAGAGATGGTTATAAATATACTTGAAAAGAAGGGGCAATGCTACTAAATAATATTTAAAAGTTCCATTCACAAGCAGTATTTAACTATTGTAAATCTGGCCAGGTGTGGTGGCTAACACCTGTACTCCCAGTACTTTGGGAGGCCAAGGCAGGCAGATCCCTTGAGGTCAGGAGTTTGAGACCAGCCTGGTAAACATGCTGAAACCCCATCTCTACTAAAAATACAAAAATTAGTCTGGTGTGGTGGCATGCACTTGTAGTCCCAGCTTTTCAGGAGGCTAAGGCAGGAAAATCGCTTGAACCTGGGAGGCAGATGTTGCAGTGAGCCAATATTGTACCACTGCACTCTAGCCTGGGTGACAGAGCAAGATTCTGTCTCAAAATAAATGAGCAAATAAATAAATAAAATAATTATTATAAATCTATATGCAACGTATAACATAGCCTTCAAATATGTAAGGCAAATGACAGAATTACAAGAAAAATAGACAAATTCACAATAATAGTGAGATGTTTCCCATAAGTCTCTCAGTAATTGATAGGAAAAAAAATATGAGAATAAAGATTTGAACAGCATAATTAACAAACCTACACAATAACACACAACAACTGAAGAGTACTCACTACTTTGAAGAAATATTTTAAAGAAAATATTTACAAAAATTGTCCACATGTTGGGCCATAAAGCAGGCTTTACTAAGAGCGTAGTTTAGTTTTTGTTATCTTTCAATATCCCAAGCAACAAACCACAAGCTTTTGTGGTGAATTATGAACTTGTAACTATTTGGTTTATAGAGAAGAACATTTTAAAAAATGAATTTTACAATGTACTTTTTCCTCAACAAATTTCTATCTTGTTTATAATAATTTCTTTTCATGAAACTAAGATTCTCAATTTGTTTTAAGATTGACTTCTGCTACACCTTTCTCTCAGCTGGGCCAGAAAGAAGAAGTAACACTAGCAGCTGTGAAGAGGCAAAATGTCACTTAAGTTAATGTTAAACTACCCTTCCTTACAAAAGAAACTTTATATGCCCAAACAGAAAAGCTTCAGAGAAACCAGCTCTAGTTTTCATTTCATTGATGTTTTGTTATATATGAAAAGTCTCTTGAATAAATTAGACATTTTAGACCTTTTCTCATCTAATCTGATATTCAGTTTCCTGGGAAGTTCAGTCCATGTTCAACTTTAAATTGTATATTATATATCTCAGTTCATGTTCAATTTCAAATTGTATACTATTCATTTTGCCTATTAATACTGCTATTATATATTGAAGTATGACAAATTACTGGCCAAATAAAATAACAACAAAATATTTGGAGGAAAAAAAAGTACAGCTACAAAGTTGTTCCCTCGGAACCTCTTAACTTGTTTCTTTCTGAGACTTCTCTTTCTGTATTTTGTGAATTTTATGCTATATGAAGACACTATTTTTAGCACCTGTTTTTCCTAGCTTCCTGTTTATATTTTGGTATCTGTGTATACCATATCACTTTGGATTCCTAGCATGGAGAAAACATTGCAAGTTTATGTTCTCCCTAAATGCAAAGCATGAATATAAAGGGAAAAAATTACTAACAGCATAAATCTTCCAAAAGTACTTTTCCTACATCTATAAATATCTCCGAGAAATTAAAATCCTAGGAACCTAAAATTGGTCAAGGAAACAGATGTCTGAGTTCTCCTAAGTATAGCATAGGGAATAAAGTTTGGCACCAACAATAATTCCAACCAAAGTACACGTCAAAAAGATTGTCTGATTATGCCTTTAGAATGTCTGAAGATAAAATATTTTAACCCTTCTTGGGTAAGAATTTTTAAGCTTTCAATTTTTAAAAAATACTTTATCCTTTCTTCAGATACGTTGATGTGCATGGGGAAAAAGTATTTATCTAAAATTATGGGAATTATATTTTGGCAAATTTTGCTTTTTTGTATATATGTTACGTCATCAACTAGATTATAAATAATGTGCCAGAAAAACAGCTTAGTTCATAATTCTATTATCCATTATGCCTAATGCCACACATTGTACATAGTAGGTTCTCAACAAATATTGGCAGAATGTGAAATCATTAAATAATCATGTAAAATATTACTTAAAATTAATAGTAAAAAAGGAGGCTATTTTATTCTTAATCATATTTTAATGAAGACTATTTTAAACTCTATGCAGTGCTGATACACACAAATATTTAAACTATTTATGTGCCTCAACTTGACATAATTTCATAACTTGATGGCAATCACATTTAAATATATTAGAATATTTTTGTAATAATGCTATTCTAGAATAGCAACTTTAATAGCTGGGAAAACATGTTAATAATGGCCATTAACCTGAAGGAAACAGGGAACATTAAACATTTTTTTCAGAAATAAATGTATAAGTTTAAACATTCCACTATAATATTTATGAGCAAATCTCAAATTAAAATTTATAAAATGCAAACTATTCAATGTTTCAGTTAGAGAATAATTTAGACTATATTTTGTAATTTTTTCAGTGTACGCATGGATGAATACTGTATCAAAAGATTCCTTTCTCCTTTAGTGTCTTTGACTATTACTATCTAGAGAAGAGGTTTTGCCATGTTGTCCTGGCTAGTCTCTTTTTTTTTTTTTTTTTGAGACGGAGTCTTGCCCTGTCACCGAGGGTGAAGTGCAGTGGTGTGATCTTGGCTCACTGCAACCTCCGCCTCTAGGGTTTAAATGATTCTCCTGCCTCAGCCTCCCCAGTAGCTGGGATTACAGGTGCATGCCACCACACCCAGCTAATTTTTGTATCTTTAGTAGAGATGGGGTTTCACCATGTTGGTCCGGCTGGTCTTGAACTCCTGATCTTGTGATCCGCCCACCTTGGCCTCCCAAAGTGCTGGGATTACAGGCGTGAGCCACTATGCCCGGCCCCTGATTATTACTATCTAAATGCCAAAATAAATTCTCCTTGAATGCCAAGACCAAAGCAATCCTACTAAAGCCCTTGATTATCAATAAGTATGATCTTAGTAAACACAAATAAAAGATTTGTTTTTACCTTCAAGACTGCTATGAATGGTACAAAGTTAGCTCTTTGGAGTCCATTTTTATAGAGATCTGAAAGAAAAAGATGATATTAGTTTTTTACTTAGCCTAAATCGTGATGTTAGTTTATCGTTTAGCCTGGCAAATAAAGCTTTCTACTGATTTAAAAAAAAAAAAAAGGAGCAAAAAGAAAAATAGACCAAAATTGATTTCTCTTCAGGTCCTACACACATTTTATTTTAATTTTAATAAAAGAAAAAAGTTAACAGCTACAGAGGCCGGGCGCGGTGGCTCAAGCCTGTAATCCCAGCACTTTGGGAGGCCGAGACGGGCGGATCACAAGGTCAGGAGATCGAGACCATCCTGGCTAACACGGCGAAACCCCGTCTCTACTAAAAACACAAAAATTAGCCGGGCGAGGTGGCGGCGCCTGTGGTCCCAGCTACTCGGGAGGCTGAGGCAGGAGAATAGCGGGAACCTGGGAGGCGGAGCTTGCAGTGAGCTGAGATCTGGCCACTGCACTCCAGCCTGGGCGACAGAGCGAGACTCCGTCTCAAAAAAAAAAAAAAAAACAGCTACAGAAAGAAGATCAAAAGGTATTCAATCAAATTAGCTTTAAACTGTTATAAGAGGCAATAAAAGAATTTGGAAGGTATCCCTTCCAAAATTCGAAACCAATAACCCAACATAAGAAGATTAGATATGTAAAAGCATTTAAAACTTGAATATATAGCATTCCACTAGGAAAAAAAAATCTCTCCTTTTCTCAATGTATAATAAAAATTCTTAGTAAATAACTTGGACGGGCTCAGTGGCTCATGCCTGTAATCCTAGCACTTTGGGAGGCCACTTGAGGTCAGGAGTTTGAGATCAGCCTGGCCAACATGGTGAAACCCCAACTCTACTAAAAATACAAAAATACAAAAATTACCCAGGCATGCTAATGGGCACCTGTAAGCCCAACTACTCAGGGGGTGAGGCAGGAGAATCGCTTGAACCAGGGAGGTGGAAGTTACAGTTAGCCAAGATCACACCACTGCACTTCAGCCTGGATGACAGAGCGAGACTATCTCAAAAAAAAAAAGAAAAAAAGAATTAAACACTGTGTAATAAGATTAGCCTTTTTAGAAAATACATCAATAGACAGAACTGCTCATGTATTTGCATTATATATATAATGCAAACACATATTATATATTTGATATCAAGGTTTAAAAAAGTCACTTTAAATGAAATTGCCTAAAAATTAAAACTCCATTCTTTGAAGGACAAAAACCATATGATAATTTCAATTGATGCCAAAAAATTATCTGATAAAGTTCAATATCCCTTCATAATAAAAACCCTCAAAAAACTAGGTATAGAAATAGCAGACCTCAACATAATAAAAACTATATATGACAGACCCACAACTAGTATCATACAAAATGGGGGAAAACAGAAAGCCTTTCCTCTTAGATCTGGAGCATGACAAACTATGCCCACTTTCACCATTGTTATTCAACATAGTACTAGATGTCTGAGCTAAAGCAATCAGATGAGAAAGAAATAAAGGGCTTCCAAATTGGAAAGGAAAAGGAAACAGTCAAATTATCCTTGTTTGCAGGTGATACGAGCTTATATTTGGAAAAACCTAAAGATTCCACAAGAGGGCTGGGCACAGTGGCTCACACATGTAATCCTAGCACTTTGGGAGGCTGAGCCACGTGGATCCCTTGAGTCCAGGAGTTCAGGACCAGCCTCAGCAACATGGCAAAATCCCATCTCTACAAAAAATACAAAAATTAGCCAGGCGTGGTGGCATGTGCCTGTAGCCCTAGCTACTCAGGAAGTTGAGGCAGAAGGATCACTTGAGCCTGGGAGGCAGAGGCTGCAGTGGGCCAAGATCTTGCCACTGCACTCCAGCCTGGGCAACAGAGCGAGACCTTATCTCAAAAAAAAAAAAAAAAAAAAGAGAAAGATACTTCCACACCCCACCCCAGCCTCCCCAGTAGCTGGGACTATAGGCAAATGACACCATGCCCAATTTAAAAAAAAAAAAAAAAAAAAGGAAAACTATTAGAACTGATAAACAAATTCAGCAAAGTTGCAGGACACAAAATCAACATAACAAAAATCAGTAGCATTTCTATATGCCAGCAGTAAACAATATAAAAAACAAATTTAAAAAGTAATCCCATTTACAACAGCCACAAATAAAATCAAATACCTAGGAATGAACCAAAGAAGTGAAAGATGGCCGGGCATAGTGGCGCACGCCTGTAATCCCAGCACTTTGGGAAGCCAAGGCAGGAGGATGATGAGGTCAAGAAATCGAGACCATCCTGGCCAACATGGTGAAACCCCATCTCTACAAAAAATATAAAAATTAGTGGGGTGTGGTGGCATGCACCTGTAGTACCAGCTACTCGGGAGGCTGAGGCAGGGAAATCACTTGAACCCGGGAGGCAGAGGTTGCAGTGAGTTGAGATCGTGCCACTGCACTCCAGCCTGGCAACAGAGCAAGACTCCATCTCAGAAAAAAAAAAAAAAAAAAAAAAACGGAAAGACCTTTACAACAGAAACTACAAAACATTGGTGAAAGAAACTAAAGAGGGCACAAACACAAAAATGAAAAGCTATTCCATATTCATGGATTGGAAGAATCAATATTGTTAAAATGCTCATACTATCCAAAGCAATCTACAGATTCAATGCAATCCCCACAAAAATCACAATGCCATTCTTCACAGAAATAGAAAAAGCAATCCTAAAACTTACATGGAGTCAGAAAAGATCCAAAATAGCCAAAGCTCCCCTGAGTAAAAATAACAAGACTAGAGAAATCACAATACCTGACTTCACACAAAGCTACAGACAAAAACAGCATGGTACTGGCACAAAAACACATAGACCAATGGAACAAAACAGAGAACCCAGAAACAAATCCACATACCTACAGTGAACACATTTTTGACAAAGGTGCCAAGAACATACATTGGGGAAAAGACCATCTCTTCATTAAATGGTGCTAGAAAAACTGGATATCCATATGCAAAAGAATAAGACTAGACCCCTATCTCACCTTATAGAAAAATAAAATAAAAATAAAGACTTAAATCTAAGACCTCAAATTATGAAAGTACTGTAAGAAAACATTGGGGAAACTCTCCAGGACATTGGTCTGAGCAAAAATTTCTTGAGTCATACTTCACAAGCACAGACAACCAAAGCAAAAATGAACAAATGGGATGACATCAAGTTAACAAGCTTCTGTGCAGCAAAGGAAACAGCTGGCAAAGTGAAGAGACAACCCACAGAATGGGAGAAAATATTTGCAAACTACTCATCTAACAAGGGATTAATAATCAGAATATATAAGAAGCTCAAACAACTCCACAGGGAAAAAGTCTAATAAATCCGATTAAAAGATGGGAAAAGATTTGAATAAACATTTCTTCAAAGAAGACAATGGCAAACAGGCATATGAAAAAGTGCTCCACATCATTGATCATCAGAGAAATGCAAATCAAAACTACAATGAAGTATCATCTCACCCCAGTTAAAATGGCTTTTATCCAGAGAGGGAATAACAAACACTGCTGAGGATGCAGAGAAAAGGGAACCCTCAATACTCTATTGGTGGGAATGTAAATTAGCACAACCACTATGGAGATCAGTTTGGAGGTTCCTCAAAACACTAAACAAAGAGCTACTACGTGATCCAGCAATCTCACTGCTGGGTATATATCCAAAAGAAAAAAAATCAGTACATTGAAGATATATCAGCACTCTCATGTTGGTTGCAGCACTGTTCGCAATAACCAAGATTTTGAAGCAACCTAAGTGTCCATCAACAGATGAATGGATAAAGAAAATGTGTTATTTATACACAATGGAGTACTATTCTGCCCTTAAAAAAAATGGAACTTGAAACAACATGGATAGAACTGGAGGTCATTGGGTTAAGTGAAATGAGCCAGGCACAGAAAGACAAGCATCACATAGTCTCACTTATTTGTAGGATCTGAAAGTCAAAATAATTAAACTCACAGAGAATAGAAGAATGGTTACCAGAGGCTGGGAAGGGTAGTGGGGGATGGGGGAAGGTGGGGATGGTACGAAAAAAAAAAAAAAAAGAAAGAATAAAAAAGGCAGGGCATCATGGCTCATGCCTGTAATCCCAGCATTTTGAGGCCGAGGTCGGCGGATCACTTGAGGTCAAGAGTTTGAGACCAGCCTGGCCAACATGGTGAAATCCCTCTACTAAAAATACAAAAATCAGCCAGGGCCAGGCATGGTGGCTCACGCCTGTAATCCTAGCACTTTGAGAGGCCAAGGCAGGTGGATCACCTGAGGTCAGGAGTTCGAGACCAGCCTGGCCAACATAGTGAAACCCTGTCTCTACTAAAAATACAAAAATCAGCCAGGTGTGGTGGTACACGCCTGTTATCCCAGCTACTTGGGAGACGGAGGCAGGAGAATTGCTTGAACTCAGAAGGCGGAGATTGCAAAAAAAATTAGCCAGGCATGGTGGTGTGCACCTGTAATCCCAGCTACTCGGGAGAGGCTGAGGCAGGAGAATTGCTTGAACCTGGGAGGCAGAGGTTGCAGTGAGCTGAGACCATGCCACTGCCCTCCAGCCTGGGCAACAGAGCAAGACTTCATCTCAAAAAACAAACAAACAAAAACAAAAACAAAAAAGAATGAATGAAAAAGGCCTAGTATTTGATAGCACAACAGAATTATTATAGTTTAATAATAAAATAATTGTACATTTAAAGTAACTAATAGAGTATAACGGATTGCTTGTAATACAAAGGATACATGCTTGAGAGGATGGTATATCCAATTTTCCATGATGTGACTATTACCAAATAATCTCATACCTGTACCAAAATATCTCACATACCTCATAAAGGCATACACCTACTATGGGCTGGGTGCAGTGGCTCAAGCCTATAATCCCAGCACTTTGGGAGGCTGAGGCAGGTGGATCACTTGAGGTCAGAAGTTCAAGACCAGCCTGGCCAACATGGTGAAACCCCATCTCAACTAAAAATACAAAAATTAGCCAGGTGTGGTGGCGAGTACCCGTAATCCTAGTTACTTGGGAGGCTGAGGCAGGAGAACAGCTTGAACCCAGGAGATGGAGGTTGCAGTGAGCCAAGATTGCACGACTGCACTCCAGCCTGGGCAAAAGAGTGAGGCTCTGCCTCAAGAAAAAAACAAAACAAAACAAAAAGATATACACCCACTATGTACCCACAGAAATTTTTAAACTATTTCTTAAAAACTCTTAATAAGCTGCAAATATGCAATTATATCATAAACGGGTAGTATTTATTGCCGTAGGAAGATGTTTTTTAATATACATAACTGTCACAGTGTATGTATATTTACACACACATACATGTAAACATATGTATTGTCAAGAACAAACAAATGAAAAGGGACAAGTTTTAAGCTCTGCATATTTTTCTTTAAAAAATGGAGAGTTCTTAGAAAATTTTCTCAAGAGGGTAAAATTTTATTTCATATAAACATTCCTTTTAAAAGTCATTCCACAGGCTGGGCATGGTGGCTCATGCCTGTAATCTCAGCACTTTGAGAGGCCAAGTCGGGAGGATCATTCGAGCCCAGAAGTTCAAGATCAGCCTGGGAAACATAGGGAAACCACATCTCTACAAAAAACAAACAAACAAAAGCAGACACCTAGCCCAGTATGGTGGCACACACCTGTGGTACCAGCTACTTGGAAGGGTGAGGTAGGAGGATTGCTTGAACCCTGTATGTCAAGGTTGCAGTGAGCTGGACAGCGCCACTGCACCCCAGCCTGGGTGACAGAACGAGACTCCTCTCTCTCTTTCTCTCTCTCTCTCTCTTTCTCTCCCTCCCTCCCTCCCCCTCTACCTCCCTCCCCCTCTACCTCCCTCCCTCCCTCAAGGTCATTCTATAAAGTTACGAGATTTTTAAAATTTTAGGAAAATAGATACAGTAGTATACCCAGCACACTGGCTCACATTTGTAAATTCCAGCACTTTAGGAGGCCAAGGTGGGTGGATTGAGTCCAGGAGTTTGAGACCAGCCTGGGCAACATGGTGAAACTCTGTCTGTACAAAAAAAATAGAAAAATGAGCCTGGAGTGGTGGCACATGCCTGTAGTTTCAGCTACTCGGGACAATGAAGTGGGAGGCTCACCTGAACCCGGGGAGGTTAAGACTACAGTGAGTCACGATAGTGCCACTGCACTCCAGCCTGGGTGCAGAGTGAGACACTGTCTCCAAAAAAAAAAAAAGGAATAGTAAAAAATTTTTAAATAATAAAAAACACAAATTAGATTATGTGTCTCAATTTTTTAAAAAAGTATGGCATTATGGGATCTTTTCCATATTTCCTTGTTTAGAGAAAACTTGGTAACTATGATAGACTTCAAATGCCACATATACTTATGGAAATAAAATATGGTCATTAGGAAACATTTATTCTCTTTAGAAAAGATTCATCATAACATCATTATAGTAAGGAAAGTATTTGCATAAGCTCTTTGGGTAATTAAAGACTACAGGTTTCAATTTGGTTATATTTAAAATTTTTATTTAGGAATGTCATAAAAGGTAAAATAATGCTGGCCAGGCTATTTAGATTTCAAGATTCAAAATCAGATTTTTTTCTTCCGTATAATAAATACCTCTAATGAGTAAAAGGATGAAAATGTAGGAAATGGGTTTAATGTTAAATATTTTCAGTCTTTCCTAATTGCCAAGTTGCTGAGGAAGGTGGATAAAAACATTGGTGTATGTTAAGAGTTGATAGCCATGATTGTGGGAAGTGGTAAAAATGGAAAAATCAGATAATTTTTAAAAACATACTCGATGTTTATAGCAGCTTTATTCATAAATAAGCTAAAAACTTCAGCTTTATTTGGGATAGCCAAACACTGGAAGAAATCTAAATATCCATCATCAGGAGAATGGATAAACAAATTGTGCCATATCTGTACAATGAAATACTACTCAGCAATGAAAAGGGTAGTCTATTCATACACACAGCAAAATAGATGAATCTCAAAATAAGTATGCAGAGTAAAGGAAGCCAGACCAAAAAAAATGAGTACATACTATGTGATTCCATTTATATAAAACTCTAGAAAACGCAAACGAATCTACAGCAACAGAAAGCTAATCAGTAGCTGCTTGTGAGAGGGACAGCAGGTTTGGTAGTGACAGATGAAAAAAATGGCAAGGCCGGGCATGGTGTCTCATGCCTGTAATTCCATCACTTTGGGAGGCCGAGGCGGGTGGATCACCTGAGGTCAGGAGTTCAAGACCAGCCTGACCAACATGGTGAAACCCTCTCTCTAATAAAAAGACAAAATTAGCCGGGTGTGGTAGCACATGCCTGTAATCCCAGCTACTTGGGAGGCTGAGGCAGGAGAATCACTTGAACTCAGGAGGCAAAGGTTGCACTGAGCCAAGAGAAGAGAAGAGAAGAGAAGAGAAGAGAAGAGAAGAGAAGAGAAGAGAAGAGAAGAGAAGAGAAGAGAAGAGAAGAGAAGAGTGAGGAGAGAGAGGAGAGAGAGGAGAGGGGAGAGAGAAGAGAAAAAGGAAGGGAAGGGAAGGGAAGGGGAAGGGAAGAAGAGAGAGAGAGAAAAAAGGGCAAGAGGAAACTTTTGGGGGCGATAGAAATGTTCACTCTATTAGTTGTGGCAATGGTCTCATGAAGGTATACATATGTCAGTATTTTAAAAACTGTATCCTTTAACTATGTGCAGCCTATAATACATCAACTATATTTCAATAAGCCCTTTAAAATTTTGGGAAATAAGCCATACATATCATCAGTGATTATTAAAGAGCACAATGTTATAGAATTAAAACTAACATATTACACGAATGAAAGTTCATCTATGTGAAGGTAACGCTTTGGTCCTTTTTGTAGAATAACATCTTTTTTATGGATGTATAAGGCTCTGAGATATAGTTTAACAAGCATGCACCTTTTAATACGTTAATCAAAATGAGAAATGTAAAGGCCCACTTGTAATATTCTTCATTAAAAGATTTCCACTCATCAACAAAGTTAAAATAGAATACCAATGCCTTTAAGTCTTAGAGACTTAATTTTTTAAAGGACAAACTTTTTAAAAAATCAGCCTGTACAAGGATATATAATCCAAAACTTTATGCTCTGAGAAGTGTATTCTAAACAGAATTCTAAACAGAAATCACTTGGCTTAAAAACCTTTAGGTTTTTATAGAACACAAGTGAAAAGGGATCATACTCATTAAATTGAAAAGTTTTTTGTAATTCAAATATCATGCTAATTATCAATGCAATAGATCCATCTCTTGAAATGTTATTTAGCCACCAAAATGTTTAATATTAGCTGTTTAATATTATTTTTCTTAGACATAAAGATTTCATAATACATTTATATCAACATTTGTCATTACTAAATACTATTTTAAAATTCAGGAGTTCTTGACTATGATTTCTTCATCATCTCTCTAAACAGAGTGAAATGAGCACTTGGTCATGTAAAACAGAATACTAGAATTACAGAACATTCATTTTGTAAAAAATGGTGTAAGTACCTCTAAATTCTCAACAGTGAATAGCTATAATACCTACAGATGAAACACAAGCAAAGAGGATTTTTAAAGTAATCACAAGTACCTAAATAAATATTTTGGAAATGTACATGGATATGAAGATCTTTTCCTTAAAAATCCAAGTGTCAAATCAAGAAGCTGAATAATGCTTACTTATACATATACATATCGATTTAGAGTAAGAAAAACTTTTAAAGCATGTCATTAAAGGAGGTTTCCTATAAATTATCACACAATAGTTTTATGGTTTCATGGAACCAATTTGATTTATCCTTCTAGGAGATTCTTATTGTTTTACAGACTAAAAGAAAAGAGAACCTATAGACTATTTAAGCAGCTGTTGCTGAAATAGCTTCTTTTAAAAGAACTAAAGTTCAAACAACATTTTACTAAATCTGTAGGTAGTACAGCTCATTAAATGTTCCCATGTGATACTATATTATAGATTGATACTCAGTTCAATACACATCGATGAATTCTACTATGTCTTCACTGAAACGAGTGCTGAAGACAACAGATAAAAGGAGGAACCAAGATTTACAGAACCCCTACTAGAAGCCACACAATTTGCTAGGCACTGTACAAAAATCATAATAAGTAAGACCCAAGTCTAAACACAAAATTCACTTATGTTCCATATATCACTTACATACATCACCTAAAAGTAATTTTATATAACATTTTGAATAATTTTGTGCATGAAACAAAGACTGTGTACATTTAACGATCAGAAAGCGAAGGTATCACTATCTCTGCCACCCATGAGGACAATCTGTGGTTGTTAAGCATCACCATCATTCCTGTCTTTATATGCTACCAATAAGCAATCATTTTCTTTTTTAAAAAATTTTACATCTTTTAAATAAAACTTACCCTTGTGCAGAGGCCATGCTAATCTTCTCTGTATCATTTCAATTTTAATATAGGTGCTTCCAAAGCAAGCACAGCAATCATTTTCTTATACTTGTTCACATATAAGTACTCAACAGGAAAAAATATGACATCATTAATATAATGAAAAAATAATGTGTTCATGGTAAGTAAGCAGCATGGTAGCATCATCAGAACACCTCTACTGGTTGCAAACAACATTAACAATGGCAGGCTTTCAGTCTCTACCTACAATGTTGAGCCTTGTCCTGTACACTGTATTTTTATTATTATTATTTTTTAGGTGAGAAAAGACATCAGAAGCAGTTGAGGGACCAAGAAGTGCATCCTCTAGAAATGCATTCTGTTGGATGGCTTTTTAAAATGTTTCATCCAAAAAATTCCAGAAGATAACATCAAAAAAAAACCCTTGTAGACATTGGCTTAGACAAAGACTTCATGACCAAGAAACCAAAAGCAAATGCAATAAAAACAAAGATAAACAGGTGGAACTTAACTAAAGAGCTTCTGCACAGCAAAAGGAACAGTCAGCAGAATAAACAGACAACCCACAGAGTGGGAGAAAATCTTCACAATTTACACATCTGACAAAGGACTGATATCCAGAATCTACAAGGAACTCAAACAAGTTGGCAAGAAAAAAATAAATAATCCCATCAAAAAATGGGCTAAGTACATGAATAGACAATTCTCAAAAGGAGATACACAAATGGCCAACAAACATATGAAAAAATGCTCAATGTCACTAATGATCAGGGAAATGCAAATCAAAACCACAATGCAATAGCACCTTACTCCCGCAAGAATGGCCATAATCAAAAAATCAAAGAATAATAGATGTTGGTGTGGATACAGTGAAAAAGGAACATTTCTACACAGTTGGTGGGAATGTAAACTAGTACAACCACTATGGAAAACAGTGTGAAGATTCCTTAAAGAATTAACAGTAGAAATTCCACTTGATCCAGCAATCCCACTCTTGGGTATCCACCCAGAGGAAAAGAGATCATTATACAAAAAAGATACCTGCACACGCATGTTTATAGCAGCACAATTCACAATTGCAAAAATACGGAACCAGCCCAACCCAAACACCCATCAATCAACAAATGGATAAAAAAATTGTGGCGTGAGTATACGACAGAATACTACTCAGCCATAAAAAGGAACAAATGACTTTTGCAGCAACCTGGATGGAACTAAAGATTATTACTCCAAGTGAAGTAACTCAGGAATGGAAAACCAAACATTGTATGTTCTCACTCATAAGTAGGAGTTAAGCTATGAGGATGCAAAGGCATAAGAATGATACAATGAACTTTGGGGACCTGGGGGAAAGGGTGGGAGGGGGGTGAGGGAAAAAAGACTGCAAATTGGGTTCAGTGTATACTGCTTGGGTGATGGGTGCACCAAAATCTCACAAATCACCATTACAGAACTTACTCACGTAGCCAAATACCACCTGTTCCACAAAAACCTATGGAAATAAAAAACTTTTTAAAGAAGTTTCCTCCAGAGTCATCTGCCTAATTAACAATAATTTTTGTCTTCGAAGGCTCTCTTTGATTTTATAAAGTGACATGATTTCTTGCTTTGTTAGGAATACACACTGCTCTAGTCCTTCAATAGGCCCATCACAGCGTTTTGACTGCAACCTGTCACATGAGGTCAGGTATGGAATTTTCCACTTGTGGTGTTATGTCAGCCCTTAAAATGTTTCAGATTTTGGAGCATTTCAGATTTCAGATTTTCAGATTAGGGATGCTCAACTTGTAATGCGTTTGTTGACACACAAACTAAAACATCAAAAAGAAAAGTCAGGGTGATCTATTGTTGATGTTAACTGACTGCATGCATCCCTGGTGAATATTTTCAATGGAAACTGCTTTAGAGATGGCAGAAAGATGAAATTCTTTCCATCAGTCCTACAAATACATAGTCCTATAAATTCAATTTTGTATTCAAATAATAATTGTCAACCCTCCACTTTAGATATCCTACTTTTTTTTTTTTTTTTTTTTTTGAGACAGGGTGTCACTCTGTCACCCAGGCTGGAGTGCAATGGCTCATTGCAGCCTTGACTTCCTGAGCTCAGATGATTCTCCCACCTCAGCCTCCCTACTAGCTGGTATTACAGGTACATGCCACCACACTGGGCTAGTTGTTTGTAGAGACAGGGTTTTGCCATGTTGCCCAGGCTGGTCTTGAACTCCTGGGCTGAAGTGATCCACCCACCTTGGCCCCTCAAAGTGCTGGAATTACAGGCATGAGGCACTGTTCCTGGCCCCTGGTTTTAAATAGTACAATGCCCTATAACAAGTAATGGGAATCTAAGGAAATGATAGGCTCCAGAAGGTCTTTTTTTTTTTTTTTTTTCAGAACCATGAAAGTGCTAAAGTGTGTGTGTGTTGAGAGATGTTGCCATGTTGCCCAGGCTAGTCTCAAACTCCTGATCTTAAGCAATCCTCCCGCCTTGGCCTCCCAAGGTGTTGAGATTATAGGCATAAGCCACTGCACCTGACCCTAATTTTCTCTTTATAAAATGCTCCATAAAATTTGAATACAAAAACACTACCATCCATATACTTACATATTTATTTTCAGTAAGGTCAAACACCAATGATGTAGTTTTTCGCACCAGAGATTCTTTATATAATAGAATTCAATGGACTTAAATATCATGACTACAGTCTTCAACAAGAGAACAAAACTTAGACGTTTCTGGGAATCCTTTGTGTGTGAACAAGACCCAAAACCCATGTACAAACTAATGGCAGTGACCAGAATCCTCCTGTCAACTTTTAAAACTATCTATTTCATTATGAAGTGTGAATGACTGAGGCTTAGCCAACAATAGCTTCCACTTTGCCTCTAGATTGTCTTTGGAGTCTAAAGGCCTTACTACCAGATGGGGTGTTAGTGTGAGTGGATGGAATTATTTAACTAATTTCTTTAAAGAGTTCATTTAAGTTCATTGTGGTCTTTTGCTTTTCTTAAACTAAAATAAAAAAAAAATTTTTTTTAGCTGCTAGACAATGTGAGATATTGTGGTTTTTGAACTACAGAAAAATTGTGGCCAGGGGTGGTGGCTCACGCCTGTAATCCCAGCACTTTGGGAGGCCGAGGCAGGCAGATCACGAGGTCAGGAGATTGAGACCATCCTGTCTAACATGGTGAAACCCTGTCTCTACTAAAAATACAAAAAATTAGCCGGGTGTGGTGGCAGGCGCCTGTAGTCCTAGCTCCTTGGGAGTCTGAGGCAGGAGAATGGCGTGAACCCGGGAGGTGGAGGTTGCAGTGAGCCAAGATCGCGCCACTGCACTCCAGCCTGAGCGAACAGAGCGAGACTCCATCTCAAAAAAAAAAAAGAAAAAGAAAAATTGTATGAATGAATTGGCGCAGTCTGTAGCATCTTTCTCTGACTTCTCCTTTGTGATAATAGCACACATTTGTCAACTATAAAATTAGATAGGGCTTGCTGTCAAAAATTTTTTAATCTCGCCACTGCACTCCAGCCTGGGCGACAGAGCGAGACTCCGTCTCAAAAAAAAAAAAAAAAAAAAAAATTTTTTTAATCTATGTATGACTTGTCCCTTGATACAAGAAAGAAAAAAAATTAAAAATCATTTAATCAATTCCTTAATGTTGAAAATATTTCTTCTTTTTGATATCAGAAATGATTATAGCTGAAGCTAATGGTTGTTGAAATGATCTTAGAATCAAAATTGTCTTCCACAAGCCACCATACAATACTTGATTTATCTACAACCTAATCCATAGAAGACAAACTTTAGCACTGTGGCCCAGGAATAAGGGACACAGGCCTAGTGCTGCCAGAAACCAACGAGGGAAAGGCTGAGCTCTGCACAAGCATCTGCTG
This sequence comes from Papio anubis, assembly GCF_008728515.1. NCBI lineage: Eukaryota > Metazoa > Chordata > Mammalia > Primates > Cercopithecidae > Papio > Papio anubis. The sequence continues at coordinate 154,926,081 of NC_044981.1, forward strand.
GTGGGGCCCACAGCCCAGGTGTATGTGCAGGGCATGCAGAGGGGACAAGTGCCTGTTTTCTCCACTCACCATGGCCTACCCACTGGCAGTCACACAGGCCTGCCTCAGCATCTGAGACCATGGTGTGGCCACTGCGTCCACCACCTTGGGAAGCCACCCTGGGAAGCTGACCTCCCCATCTACCTCAGAATCCATCTTTGCTGTGAAAGAGAGGCCCAGCTTTTTCTGAAGTTTATTTAATATGGCACTAATACATCCATGTTAGCCTTTGTATCATTACTGTTTGGATGCCATATCTTTTTGCATACAATTGCTTTCAATCTATCTGTGTATTTTTAAAGTATATCTCTTGGTATTTTTAAAATTTGTTCTGATAATCTCTAACTTTTAATTGGAATGTTTAGTTCATTAACATTTAATATTTAGGTCCATGATTTTATTATTTGTTTTCTTTTTGTCCCTTCTTTTACTTTTTGCCTACCTTTTTTTGGATTATTTGAATACATTTTAAAATTCCTTTTTAATTTAATCTATCAGCCTTTATTTTAGTTGCTGTTCTGTGATTACAATATACATCCTTAGCTTTTCATGCTCTACTTAGAATATAATATCACTTCAAAAAAATGTAGAAATACTGCATTCGTATAGAACCATCTAAACATCCCCCTTTCTGCTACTGGTGTCACGTGTATCATACCTACATACACCATAAACTCTATAAGACAACACTATAATTTTATGTAAAACAATCAATTATATTTTAAAGAAACTAAGAGAAAAAATTAGTGCTTATATTTACCCCAATATTCACCATTTTCATTTCTGATGTATTTCACTTCTTCATCATTGAAGTACCCATCCATCATTTTCCTTCTACCTGAAGAACAAGTTTTGGAATCTCTTGTAGTACAGGTTTGTTGGTGATAAGTTCTCTTAGGTACTTTTCTTTTCTTTTTCTTTCTTTTTTTTTTTTTTTTGAGATAGAGTTTCACTCTTTTTGCCCAGGCTGGAGTACAATGGCACAATCTTGGCTCACTGCAACCTCCGCCTCCCAGGTTCAAGCGATTCTCCTGCCTCAGCCCCTCAAATAGCTGGGATTACAGGTATGCACCAAGATACCCAGCTAATTTTGTATTTTTGGTAGAGACAGGGTTTCACCATGTTGGCCAGTCTGGTCTCGAACTCCTGACCTCAGGTGATCCACCTGCCTCGGCCTCCCAAAGTGCTGAGATTACAGGCATGAGCCTCTGTGCCCAGGAGAGGCATTTTTCTTTTTAATTTTAGAATGTCTTTATTTTGCCTTCATTCTTTTATTTATTTACTTAGTTATTTGAGAGACAGAGTCTCATTCTATTGCCCAGGCTAGAGTGCTGTGGCACAATTACAGCTCACTGCAGCCTCAAACTTGTGGGCTCAAGTGATCCCCCAACCTCAGCCTCCTGAGAAGCTCCCACTACAGGCATGTGCCACCACACCAGCTAATTTTTTTAAAATTTCTTGTAGAGATGGGGTTTCACTATGTTGCTCTAGATGGGCTAGGCAGGTCTTAAACTCCTAGCCCCAAGCAATCCCCCTGCCTCAGCCTCCCAAAGCACTGGGATTACAGGTGTGAGCTATTGTCTTCATTCTCACAGGAAGTTCTAGAATAAGATTACTAAATTGATGGTTTCTTCCTCTCAACAATTTAAAGATGTTCCACTGTCTCTGACCTCCAAAGTTTCTAACGGAAGTCATCAGTTCCCAATCATTGTTCCTCCATGCCGAGACCAGCTTGGCTGTGGAGACCCTAACCCAGCGGCGCTAGAGAAATTAAACACACACACACAGAAATATAGTGTGTGGAGTGGGAAATCAGGGGTCTCACACCCTTCAGAGCTGAGAGCATCGAACAGAGATATACCCACATATTTACTGACAGCAAGACAGTGATAAGCATTGTTTCTATAGATTATAGATTAACTAAAAGTATTCCTTAGGGAAATAAAGGGATGGGCTGAAATAAAGAGATGGGTCTGGCTAGTAACTTGAAGCAGGAACAGGTCCTCAAGGCACAGATCGCTCATGCTATTGTTTGTGGTTTAAGAACGCCTTAAGTGGTTTTCCGCCCTGGGTGGGCCAGGTGTTCCTTGCCCTCATTCCAGTACACCCACGACCTTCAGTGTGGGCGTCATGGCCACCACGAACGTGCCACAGTGCTGCAGAGATTTTGTTTATGGTCAGTTTTGGGCCACATTATGGCCAGATTTTGGGGGCCTGTTCCCAACACCTCCATATTTAATGTGTCATGTTTTCTCTGGTTGCTTTCTAGATTTGCTCTTTACCTTAGGTTTTTAGCAGTTTTACTACACGGTACCTAATTTATTCTGCTTTAAGTTCACTAAGTTTCTGGAATCTATAAATTTATGTGTTCCAGATTTGGAAATTTTTCAGTCATTGTTTTTTCAAAAGTGTTTCTGCCTCATTCTCTCCCTCTTTGTCTTCTGGGATTCTAACTGGAAATACGTTATAAGCTTGTACAGTTCCTCACATTCCTAAGGCTCTGTTTATTTTCTTCTAATCATTTTCTTTCTATTCTTTACATTGGATAATTGTAAGTTATTTGAACCTTTCCTCTGTTATCTCCATTCTGCTATTAAGCCCATCAAGTGAATTTTTATATATTATATTTTATAGTTCTAGAATGTACATTTTTTATGATTTCAGTTGTCTGCTGAGATTTCTTATCTTTTCACTCATTCTGAACATATTTTCTTTACCTCACCCTTTCCTAGCAATTGCTTCCCCAGCTGCTTTAAAGTAGTTATCTCCTAATCCAGTTCACATTGGGGTTAGTCTCTGTTAACTGCTTTTTGTCTTCAGAATGGGACATATTTTCCTCATTTTCAATTTTGGATTGTATCCTGGACCTTGTAAATGTTATACTGTGAATTTCATTTTCTTCACTGAAGACTGTTGACATTTTTGCTTTAGTAGGAAATTACCTTGCTTGGATTCAAACTACAAATTCTTCTCTTGGGCAGCAACTCAAATCTCAGTTGTGGACCTATCCCTAGTTGGGAAGCTGTTAGTCTGCCCTGCACATGCATGGTTCAGAAGTCAGTCAGAGATTTGGGCAGGGGTTACACACAGAACCTCGGGCTATACCAATCTAGTTCTCTCTGGGATCCATTTCTCATTTCCAGCAGCAGTTTCTTACTGCAAACTCTATCATCTGGTTTTTCAGGCCAGAAAGACTAGATTTTCTATGAGAATAGCAGGTATCAATGCAGCACTGATTTCACCCTGCCCTGAGGCTGGTATTAAAAAACAGGAAACTCTCCTGGACATTCTTCCAAGTGTTGTCTTTCCTCAAGAATCTGCCAGCCTCTTTTTTTTTTTTTTTACTCTCCAGGACCTTCACATAGTTGTGTAGAGTATTTTACTCAGAATTTATCATTGTTACCTGCAGAAAGATCATTTGGCTATCACCTTACATACACTGAAGAGGTTTTAGTTTTTAATAGGGAACTTAACCCATTTATATTCCCTGTCAGTGAAATACCTGATCTTGTTTCACACTTTTTGTTCATACTTTTTTGCTGTTTTCTAGCTTTTGCTCTAAGAAATATTTTTTCTTTGATCTTTCATCTTTTCTACTCTTGTAGAAAAGATTTTCAAGTAATCTGAAAAGCAGAAGGCATATTTTAAATTCTAAAATACTTGACTGTATCTGTCCCCAATTACCAGTGTTACAACTGATGACACTGCCCTTCAAGACTGTAAACCCTCCCTGCAAAGGGAACAAAATTATCATTTATAACCAAAGGACTTATTTCCTTTCTTCATCATTCTATTATTCTACTTCTGTATTCTGGCAGAGCTTCTTATGTTAGTTTTCCTACATCACTGATTTTATTTTCTTCAATTTTAAGTCTACAGCTTAGTACTTCTACTGCAAATTTTAATTTATTTAATTTTAATTAATTTAATCTCTTTTATCTCATTTTGCTTTCTTTTATCACAGCTGATCTCAGTAAATCAGTTTTCAGCTCAATCTGTTGTCTTTTCTCAACTTGGATCATCTGTATTGAAGAGTCTATGTTTTCCTGATTTTTGAATAATATAAAACAAAAAATTCCTAAAACATACTTCTCTTTGCTCTAGTAGATCATCTGTAAAAGGATGTTATTCTTTCACCTTTTTAATTTTATTTTATGTATGTATTTATTTATTTACTGAGACAGACTCTCACTCTGTTGCCCAGGCTGGAGTGTAGTGGCCTGATCTCGGTTCACCGCAACCTCCGCCTCCTGGGTTCAAACAATTCTCATGCTTCAGTTTCCTGAGTAGCTGGAATTACAGGTGTCCACCACAGTTTTTTTTGTATTTTTAGTAGAGACAGGGTTTTATCATGTGGGCCAAGCTGGTCTCCAACTCCTGGCCTCAAGTGATCCGCCCGCCTTGCCTCCCAAAGTGATGGAATTACAGGCATAAGCCATGGCACTCAGCTTCTTTCACCTTTTAAGAATTAGATTTATTGCTGCAGTATCTTTTGTCATTCTCATATTAGGGTATTTTCTTAAGCAAATGTATATAATCTTGAACAAGGTCTAATTTTGGTGCAACTCTGCAATCAAGATACGTGGCTTTTACCTAGTTTCCTTCACTTCCCACCTAGTTGTTGTCATAATCTGTCTGTACTTTAGTTCAATTTTAAAAAGTAATCAGTGTCATCCTGGATGTGTTCATAACTGTGGCAGAAATGCCTCCATAGTTTCCCTGCTAAGCATAATTCAGACTTTTTAACTAAGATACATATATTTGGTATTCATATTAAGAAACTATTCATCTACTTATATTTTATGAAGTTATTCTATGAAGAAAGGATGTTGAATTTTGCCAGATGCTTTGTCAGCCTTTAAGGTGATGACCATTGTATTTTTCCCCCTAGAAGCATTAAAATAATAAATTAAAATTAATACGTGTGTGTATGTGCATCCTATAACTATTAGCCAACTTTCTAGTGATATTCAGTCTTTTATTTAGTATGAATATGCTGGTCTGAGTAGGAATCACATAATGTGTTGCCCGATAATCTAAGAAAAATAGTATTATTTTTGACATTTGAATGCTATCTAATGCATTTTCATTATAATAAACAGTGAATAGCTGGGCGCGGTGGCTCACACCTGTAATCCCAGCACTTTAGGAAGCCGAGGCGGGTGGATCACCTGAGGTCGGGAGTTCAAGACCAGCCTGACCAACATGGGGAAACCCCATCTCTACTAAAAATATAAAATTAGTCAGGCATGGTGGCGCATGCCTGTAATCCCAGGTACTCAGGAGGCTGAGGCAGGAGAATCGCTTAAACCCCAAAGGCAGAGGTTGCAGTGAGCCGAGATTGTGCCATTGCACTCCAGCGTAGACAGCAAGAGCAAAGCTCCATCACAAAAAAAAAAGAATAAAACCCAGAAACTCCAAAGTTCACTGCTCTGATGGTTCTAGGGTCAGTCAGTCTGGGACATTTTTTAGCACCTTGTGTCAATCTGCCAAAGAAGCAGAGTCATTTCAATTTATGTAGTCTATTTCCCCATAAAAATGTATTTCTATTTTTGATTGAGTAAATGTCTCAAGTTGAACTACTAATTTAATTTCAAATTTTTAACTAATTGAACCTACAAATCTATTATTAATTTGTTGTCAGAGTCTTCATCCACTTAAAACAGTCTTATTATATTTCTCTATTGGAATGTCATGAAATTAACAACATTTTACTGCAGTACCTAAAATGTGAGAGTCACGTATGTGAAATTTTAAATCATGGATTTTTGTTTCTAGCTATTCTGATGACTTGACACTATATATATATGGGTGGGTGTGTGTGTGTGTGTATATATGTGTGTGTGTGTGTGTGTGTGTGTATATATATATATATATATTTTTTTTTCCCCCAGAGACAAAGTCTTCCTATGTTAATCCAGGCTACAGTCAGTGGCTATTCACAGACATGATTGTAGCTCATGTAGCCTTAAACTCCTGGACTCAAGCGATTCTCCTGCCTCAGCCTCCCAAGTAGCTAGGATGACAGACATGTGCAAACGCACCCAGCCCCGACACTAGAATCTTTGAAAAGTAAAAATCATAATCCAAGTCTCTTCTGATTAAAAAAAAAAAGAAAGAAAGAAAAGTAAAAATGTATTTACTTGTATGTAGACATTAAAATATTTACCTAAATGACAAAATTGCTAAATGAATAATTTACTTGAAGCTTTATAAAAATAAGAAATTAAACACAAACTCTCTCTGCGTATATTTTATCTGAAACTTTTCAAATAATTTCCTATTCCTATGGATCTGATCCAAGATCCTCTTTATTTCAGGTTCAAGAGCCTTAACCAGATTGTCCCATGAAATATAAAATGAGTGTTTTCGGTTGGTTTTTTCCCAAGATGGTGGATTAGCGGCTTTCAGCATGCCTCAGACACTTGGAAATAGCAAGATAGTACATAAAGATCAACTCTGTGAGTTTTAATTCAAGGAGGAAAATGGAAATCTACTGGAATCATAAAGGACATCCCAGAACCCAGCGAGGAGAATGTCAGAAAACAGCCCCCATGATAGCATCCAGCTGACAAAGGTGAGTGAGTCCCCAGTACATGAGAAAGGATGAAGTCTCCCTCTGTGACTCACCTTGCCACTGGGAATCCAAGCAACCCAGGCCAAGGGAGAGCATTTTGCTTCTCCCAAGCCCTGTAGTTAACTTGAGGAGAGGATTGGAGACACTGTGAAGGAAAGACACTGGGAAAAGCTGCAGGCATTTTCCCAGATCTGAGACTGAGAGCAGGACACCATTTTTAATCTGGGCCATTCTTGGGTGACCTGCAGCATGGCTGTACGGGCATTTTAGTCTCAGGCCAGGGATTGGAACACCTGCTCCAGAGTTGGATAGGTGGCCTCCATATCCAGAACTGTGGAAAGTGCTTCAGCAGTAGGTGCTGGAATTGTGCTCTCCCCTGTCACAAGTCTGGCACGGAAGAGAGCTGCTACAGCTGCAGTTTCTCCTGGGTGGTGAGACTTGAAGCCAGGGCCAGCACAGAAACCTGCAACTGATCTGCGTGTGCCATCACTGGGTGCCCCGCCCTGCCTCCCTGAGATCATGGTGCAGCGGGGCCCTCTCTCTTCCAACCCCAGGCAGAAATCCAGGCATTTGGAATATGTACTTGCCTGAACCAGTAGCCTGAGCCACCCCACCGTTCCTGGACATAGACTGTGATGCTGTGAGGCTCTCTCTGCTCCACACCTAGGCAGATCTCCAGGATCTGGAATACCTGTTTGCCAGGTTCAGCAGCCTAAGCTGCCCCAGCCTTCCTGTACAGAGATCCTGGTGCAGGGGGACCCTCTCTGTTACATGCCCAGGAAGATCTCCAGGCATTCAGAGCACTGCATGCTTGGTCCAGCAGCCTAAGTTGCCCCAGCCCTCCTGTGTAGAGCTCTTGGTGCATGGGGGCCCTCTCTGCTCCATGCCCAGGCAGATCTCCAGGCATTTGGAGCATTACTCACTTGGATCGGCAGCTTGACCTGCTCCACTCTTCCTTTGCAGAGAGTCTGGTGCAGAGAGTCCCCCTCTGCCTCACAACCAGACAGATATCCAGGCAATCAGAGCACCCTCTCATCTGGTTCAGCAGCCTAAGCTGCCCCATGCTTCCTGGGCATAGATCATAGTGCAGCAAGACCCTCTCTGGTCCATGTCCAGGCAGCTCGCCAGGCAACTGGAGCAACCACTCTCCTGGATTAGGAGCTTAGGCCATCCTCTCACCCTCATGCAGAGAACTTGGAGCTGAGCAGGTTTCCCAGCTACACACCTAGGAAAACCTTTGGGTACCTCATGGTCACCCACTGGATTCTCCCTTGGCACTAGTGCTTGTGTCTACCATCAGGGGACCTGCAGGCAGATTCGCCAGGTCTGCCTCTGCCCTTCATGTCTCCCATTGCCACCCTCCCAACCCCTGTCACGACCAGGGCTGAACAAGGAGTGCAGACCACTGTGCGTTCTACAAATCAGCTAATCGCCTGGAGCAACAGAGAGCTTCTGCCAGTAAACAAGGATCAAGTATATACCCAAACACACTGGTTGTAGCTGGCTCTCACCTGTAAGTGCCATCTACAGGCTTGTAAGACAAACTTCACAGCCCAATGTAAAACATGCTGAAAATATGTAACAAACCTGCACGTTGCGCACATGTACCCTAGAACTTAAAGCATAATAAAAAAGATTTTTTTAAAAAATGCTGAAAGAAGTACATAGGGTAGCTGGTCGCAGTGGCTCATGCCTGTAATTCCAGCAACTTTGGGGGCTTGGGAGGCTAAGGTGGACAGATCACTTGAGGTCAGGAGTTCGAGACCAGTCTGGCAAACAAGATGAAACCCTGTCTCTACTAAAAATACAAAACTTAGCCAGGCATGGTAGTGGGTGCCTGCAATCCCAGCTACTCAGGAGGCTGAGGCAAGAGAATTGCTTGGACCTGGGAGGAGGAGGTGGTAGTGAGCCAAGATTGGGCCACTGTACTCCGCAATCCAGCCTGGGTGACTAAGTGAGACTCTATCTCCAAAAAAAAAAGAAGAAGAAGGAGAAGGAGAAGAGCAGTAGCAGCAGCATAGGGCTGTTCAAGCAAAGCCAAAAGATCTTACCAAGCATTCTCTACAGTCACATCCCCTAGGCAAGCAGGGAAAAGGGAAAGGAAAGAAAAATTAATAATAATAATAACAATAACAACAACATTATAGGGAAAGAAAGAAAAAGAAAAAAAATCCTACCTGCATGAAAATAATTACAAAAATCAGAAGTGCCAATGTCTCTAGATGAGAAGGAACCAGCACAAGAATTCTGGCACCATGAAAAAGCTGAAGGTAGTGACACCACCAAAAAATTTCTCTAGCTCTCCAGCAATGGTCCCTAACCAAAATAGAAACTCAGAAATAACAGATAAGGAACTCAAAGCATAGGCCAGGTGTGGTGTGAACCTGTAGTCCCAGCACTTCAGGAGGCCAAGGCGGCCAGATCACCTGAGGTCAGGAGTTCGAGATCAGCCTGGCCAATATGGTGAAAGCCCATCTCTACTAAAAATACAAAAATTAGCTGGGCGTGGTGGCATGTGCCTGTAATCCCAGCTACTGGGAAGCTGAGGCAGGAGAATCACTTGAACCTGGGAGATGGAGGTTGTAGTAAGCCGAGATTACATGACTGCATTCCAGCCTGGGCATCAGAGTGAGACTCTGTATCAAAAAAAAAAAAAAAAAACTTCAAAGCACGCTTGCAAGGAAGCTCACAGAGATCCAAGACAAAGTTAAAAATCGAGAAAAGAAACTTCTAAAGCAATCCAGGAAATGAAGAGATAAACATCTTAAAAAGAAATCAATCAGAGCCTCTAGAATTAAAAAACTCGCTTAAGGAATTTCAAAATAAAATTGAAAGCTTTATAAATGGACTGGACCAAGCAGAAGAAAGAATTTCAGGACTTCAAGACTGGTCTTTTGAATGAACCCAATCTGACCAAAAAAAAAAGAATTTTTAAAAATAAGTAAAATAAGCAAATTATTTGAGAAATGTGGGATTATGTAAAGCAACCAAACCTTCAAATTATTAACATTCCTGAGAGAGAAGGAGAAAAAGCAAACCACTTGGAAAATACACTTGAGGCAATAATTCAAGAAAACTTCCCTAGTCCTTAGAACATGGATAAATAAATTTGTGAAAAATGTCAAAAAAAAAAAAAAAAAAAGGAAACTTTCCTTATCTTGCCAGGGAGGTAGACATCCAGATACAAGAAATCCAGAGAACACCTGCAAGATACTATATTCAAAATGAACATCACCAAGACATATATAGTCACCATACTGTCCAAGGTCAATGCTAAAGAAAAAATCTTAAAGGCAGCTAGAGAAAAAGGGCAGATCATGTACAAAAGGAACCCCATCAGGCTAACAGCGGACTTGCCAGCCGGAACCTTGCAAACCAGGAGAGACTGGCAGCCGATTATCAGCATTCTTAAAGAAAAGAAACTCCAACCAAGAATTTCATATCCTGCCAAACTAAGTTTCATAGCAAAGAAGAAATAAAATCGTTTCCAGACAAGCAAGTGCCAAAGGAATGTGTTACTACTAGAGCAGCCTTACAACAGATCCTTAAGGGAGTCCTAAATATGGAAACAAAAGAATGATACCTGCTACCACAAAAACACACTTAAGTACATAGTCCACAGACCCTATAAAGAAAAAAAACAATAGAAACTACAAAGCAAACAGCTAACAATTTCACAATAGGATCATAACTTCACATATTAATATTAACCTTGAATGTAAATGGTCTAAATGCCCCACTTACAAGGCAAAGAGTGGCAAGTTGGATAAAGAAACAAGACCCATCCATCTGTTGTCTTCAAAAGACCCATCTCACATGTAATAACACCCATAGGCTCCAAGTAAAGGGGTGGAGAAAGATCTACCATGCAAAAAGAAAACAAAAAAAAAGGCAGAAAAAAAAATCTTTTTTTTTTTTTTTTGAGACGGAGTCTCGATCTGTCACCCAGGCTGGAGTGCAGTGGCCAGATCTCAGCTCACTGCAAGCTCCGCCTCCTGGGTTTATGCCATTCTCCTGCCTCAGCCTCGGTAGCTGGGACTACAGGTGCCGCCACCTGCGCCCAGCTAGATTTTTCTATTTTTAGTAGAGATGGGGAGTTTCACGGGTTAGCCAGGATGGTCTCGATCTCCTGACCTTGTGATCCGCCCGTCTCGGCCTCCCAAAGTGCTGGGATTACAGGCTTGAGCCACCGCGCCCGGCCAAAAAAATCTTATTATCAGATTAAATAGACTTTAAACCAACAATGTTTTACAAAGAAGAGTATTACATAATGATAAAGGGTTATATTCAATAAAACTTAACTATCCTAAATATATATGTATCCAACATTGGAGCATCCAGATTCATAAAACAAGTACTTATACACTTACAAAAAGACTTAGATAACCACACAATAATAGTAGGGGACTTCAATGCCCCACTGACAGGATTAGATCATCAAGGCAGAAAATTAACAAAGAAATTCTGGACTTAACAGTTGACCAATTGGACTAATAGATATGTACAGGACACTCTATATATCAACCACAGAATATACAGTCTTCTCATCTGCACACAGAACATACTCCAAGATTAACCACATGCTCAATCATAAAGTAAGTCTTGATAAATTTTTTAAAAATCAAAATCATATCAACCGCACTCTTAGACCGCAGTAGAATAAAAATAGAAATCAATACCAAGAAGATCTCTCAAAACCACACAATTACATGGAAATTAAACAACTTGCTCCTGAATGACTTTGGGGTAAACAATAAAATCAAGGCTGAAATCAAAAGATTCTTTGAAATAAATAAAAACAAAGACACAATATCCCAAAATCTCTGGGATATAGCAAAAGCAGTGTTAAGAAAGAAGGTTACAGCACTAAATGCCTACCTCAAAAAGAAAGATTTCAAATCAACAATCTAACATCACACCTAGAAGAACTAGACAAAACAAGAACAAACTAACCCCAAGCTAGCAGAAGAAAAGAAATAAAATCAGAGCACAACTGAACAAAATTGAGACTCAAAAATCCACACAAAGAATCAGCGAAACCAAAAGTTGGTTCTTTGAAAGGATAAACAAGATCTATAGACTGCCAGCTAGATTAAAAAAGAAAAAGAGAGAGAAAATCCAAATAAGCACAATCAGAAATGACAAAGGTGACATTCCAACCAATCCCATAGAAAAACAAAAGATCCTCAGAGACTAATACGAACACCTCTACACACACAAACTAGAAAATCTAGAGGAAATGGATTAATTCCTGGAAACATACAGTCTCCCAAGATTGAATCAGAAAGAATTGAAACACCAAACAGACCAATATCGAGTTCCAAAATTGAATCAATAATTTAAAAACTACTAATCCAAAAAAGCACTAGACCAGAGATGGATTCACAGCCAAATTCTACCAGACATACAAAGAAGAGCCGGTACCAATTCTACTGAAACTATTTCAAAAAACTGAGGAGAGACTCCTCCTTAACTCATTCTACAAAGCCAGTATCACCCTAGTACCAAAACCTGGCAAAGACACAATGAAAAGGCTGATATCCGATGGACATAGATACCAAAATCCTCAAAAAAATACTAGAAAACTGAATTCAACAACACACCAAAAAGTTAATTCACCATAGTCAAATAAGCCTCGGTCCTGGGATGCAAGGTTGGTTCAACACACACAAATCAATAAATGTGATTCACCACATAAACAGAATTAAAAACAAAAACCATAGAATAATCTCAATAGATGCAGAAAAAGCTTTCAATAAAATCCAACATCCTTTCATGATAAAAACCCTCAAGAAACTAGACATTGCAGGAACACACCTAAAAAATAATAAGAGCCATCTACGACAAACCCATAGCCAACATCATACTAAATGGGCAAAAACTGGAAGCATTCTCTTTGAGAACTGGAATAAGAAAGGATGCCCACTCTCACCACTCCTATTCATACACTGGAAGTGCTAGCCAGAGCAATCAGGCAAGAGGAAGAAATAAAAGCAATCTAAATTGGAAAAGGAGAAATCAAACTAGCTTTCTTCACAGACAGTATGATTCTATACCTTGAAAACTCTAAAGATTCCATCAAAAGTCTCGTGGAACTGATAAACAACTTCAGGAAAGTTTCAGGATACCAAAATCAATATATAAAAATCAGTAGCATTTCTATACACCAATAACATTCAAACTGAGAGCCAAATTAAGAATGCAATCCCATTTGTAATAGCCATACACACAAAAAATGCCTACGAATACATCTAACCAAGGAGGTGAAGAAAATAAAGAAAATAACCAAATGTTAATTTTATAGTTATGTCATCACATATTTGAAATAAATGAAAAAAGTGAATTTATATAAAGTGAAATATATATATATACATAATATACATACATACACTAGAAATGTTATTTAAAATAAACTAAACAGGCTGGGCATGATGGCTAATGCTTATAATCCCAGCCTTTTGGGAGGCCTAGGAGGGAGAATTGCTTGAGCCCAGGAGTCTGAGACTAGCCTAGGCAACATAACGAGACCCTAACTCTACAAAAATAAAAATAAAAACTAGTTGGGCACAGTGGTACATGCCTGTAGTCCTAGCAACTCAGGGGGCTGAGGCAGGAGGATGGTTTGAGCCCAGGCATTCAAGGTTACAGTGAGCTATAATCACACCCTGCACTCCAGCCTGGGTCAGAGCAAGACCCTGTCTCTAAAAATAAATAAAGTAATTAATTGATTAATTAAATTTAATAAACATTTTGAGACTGCCAGAAAGGAAAATCCCTAGAGACCAAAAAACAAAGAGAAAGCTAAAAACTAAAGTAGTAATCATGCCAGGCACAGGGACTCAAGCCTATAATCCCAACATTTTGGGAGGCTAAGGCAGGAGAATAGTTTGAGCACAGAAGTCTGAGACCAGCCTGGGCAACAGAGGGAGATCCACAAAAAATTTAAAACTTTGCTGAGCCTGGTAGTCCAAGCTACTCACAAGGCTGAGGCAGAAGGATCACTTGGGCTCAGGAGGTCGAGGATGCAGTGAGCAGTACCACTTGCCACCGTGCCCAACTAATTTTAAATTTTTTGTACAGATAGGCTCTCATTATGTTGCTCAGGCTAGTCTCAAACTCCTGCGCTCAAGCAATTTTCCTGCCTAGGCCTCCCAAAAGGCTGGGATTATAAGCATGAGCCATCACGTCCAGCCTGTTTAGTTTATTTTAAACAACATTTCTAGTGTCTTGTAGCGGTATTGCACCACGGCACTCCAGTCTGGGTGACAGAGCAAGACTGTCACAAAACAAAACAAAAATAAAACAATACAAAACAAAAAATAAAGTAGTAATCACAAGCGGACACTGATTTGGGGTTTTAACAGCTGCATGGTGTACAGAGGGTGAGGCCTTGGACCCAAACAAGGCATGAACTGGAAGTTAGAGCTAGAAAAAACAGTGAAGTGCAGGACAGCAGTCTTTGGTCCCTTATTCCCTCCACCCACCTCAAGTATAACTTCCCCTTCTCTTCTACAAGACCTTCCGAGACACTCCACTCCAGAGTTATTTACTCTCTTAGGTTCCTAAACTTGGTGTTGCTTTACATGACCACCAATTATTTTCTATTAAAATTAATAATGAGTAAATATTCCTCACAATTTTATATTAAAATTAAAGTTAATTTGTCTATAAATTCACAATAAATTAAGTTATCATAAACAATAAATTATTAACTGATTAGGCTATGATTGTAGCCCCCATCACCAACAACCATCCATTCTTGCCCAGGAAATTGAAGCATTATAAGTAGAAATGGAGGGAATGAGATGAATGAAGCAGAAGGAATTAAACAGAGGGGCTAAAGGATTAATAGAGAAAAAAAAAATATGTGTGTTCTTCTCCATCAGGCATTATTTTCTAGACTCCTAACCGCTAGTTTTTTGTCTCTGTTGAATGGCAGACACACCATTTACCCAGCTGTACAACTCAGAAAGTTAGAAAGTGTCCTTTCCTTTTTCCCCAGTATCTAACCTATATCCAAGTGCTGTCTACTTCACCTCCTAAATCTCTCTCAAATCTGTCCTTCTCTCCATATCCATTGCCATTACCTTGTACCTGGGTTTCTTAACTTAGGCACTACTGACATTTCTGGCTACATAATTCTTTGTTGCAGGGGTTACATTATAGGATACTTTGGCTATATTCCTGGCCTTTACCTACTAGATGCCAGTAGCAGCCCTCTCCCACCAGGTGAGAGAACCAAAAATGTCTCGGGTGTTACCAAATATTCCCTGGTGAGCAAAAGAGGCCCCTCGTTGAGAATCACTGCCTTATACCCTTATACCAAAGTATATTCATTTCTTGTCTAGTGTGCTACAACAGCTTCCTAATATGTCTCCCTGCATGCACCATATTACTATACCCCATCTAGTAACCTATTCTCCAAACTACAGCCAGAAGGGTATTTCCAACTCAGATCACGTCAGTCCCTGCTTAAGATAAGCTTCAATGGCTTAGCATTTCTCTTAGAATAAAATCCAAAATCCTTATTATTGCTACAAGGTGTAGCTCTTACCTCTACAGATTCAACTTGTACTTTACTGCATCCTTCTCCCCCTCACTCTCCACTCTAGCCCCACTGGCTACCTCAAATGGGTCATTCTATCTCCAGCCACTCGGCTTTGCCTCAACCCTCTGCCAGCTCTTGTAGCAGTCTAAGAAGTTGCTTCTATTTTAAAAGATGGATGGATGGATGGATGGATGGATAGATAGATAGATAGATAGATAGATAGATAGATAGATAGATAGATAGACAGATAGATCGATCGATCTGGGGCTGGGTGTGGTAGCTCACACTGTAATCCCAGCACTTTGGGAGGCCAAGGCAGGTGTATTACCTGAGGTCAGGAGTTCAAGACCAGCCTGGCCAACATGGTGAAACACTGTCTCTACTAAAAATACAAAAAATTAGCTGGACAAGGTGGCAGGTGCCTGTAATCCCAGCTACTTGGGAGACTGAGGCAGGAGAACCACTTGAACCCAGGAAGCAGAGGTTGCAGTGAACCGAGATCGCACCACTGCACCCCAGTCTGGGCAACAGAGCGAGGCTCTGTCTCAAAAAAAAAAAAAAGGTGAATGCATTTTGATGGCTGGAAAAGAGGACACTCTTCTTTTTTTTCTTCTCCCCCTCCCCACCTTTTTCTAATGTAGTACTTTGAGTTGCTATTTTAATAAAAGGACATTCTTTCTCTGGGACAGGATAGACAGAGATCAGTGATGACCATAAGGCAAAAAGATCAAAAACAATGCGTAAAAAGAGTCACAAAACCTAAGTTCTAGTCTTTGTTCTGTCATTCACTATCCATGTGATTTGTTTTTAATTTACATATAATATGTAACTTTTTTTGGCCTACAGTTCTATGTTTTTAGCACATGTAACCACCACTATAATTAGGATGCAGCAGTTGCATCCTGAAGCTGCCCTTTTGTAGTCAAACACCTCCTCACCCCGGACCTTGGCAATCACTGCTCCATTCTTCGTCTTATAGTTTTACCTTTTCCTGATATGCTTAGTCTCTCTGAGTCTTTTTCTCCATGAATAAAATTATATACACACACATGCACACACACACATATACGTCATCTTCATTACATTAAAATATTAAGTTATTTATGATGATTGTCTGCTGTGGCTAAAAAAACCTGGTCTACGACAAGCATCCCATTCCTTCCACAGTTTATATTTAGAAAAGGCTTTCTCTAAGTTTGTCCAGTTTTTGCAATTCCGCATCTTGAACTTTCAGTCTTCTCCAGAAGGGTGGCTCCAGCTCAGATTTCTGCAGGTTACCCCGATACACCGGTAGCTTTGTTCACTCCTACAAAGCTAGGAGCTGCAAAATATTCCTTTACCCCTCCTGGTGGCTGTCCTTTCTCAGTTAGTTAACCACACTGCCATAGTCTAAGCAGCCTAATTATCCTTTCAGCAGTCTTTGCTACAGGGCTTCCAAAATTGTTCTAGCTCTTTGCTATTTATGAGCATAGCTTGTCACTGAATGTCTAAAGGTAATATTGATGCCACTGTCAAATCAACATGTCAGCTGTCGTAGAGACAAGCTTCACTTCCACCTAGATAGAAGATCTAATATTAAAAAGCTCACTCCCTTGGCTCATAGGGTTGCTAACACTAGTTAATCACAAGAATGCTGTATATAACATTATATGGATTTTAATAAGTACATCTGCAAAATCACTCATAATTCTTTTGTAGTACAATGGATGAGATATAACTATAATTGTTTGAATAACTGGATCCAAAAAGTGGTGATGAGTTAATTGACGTCTTCCTAAGACAAGGCCTCCAGTGGTATGCAACAAGTAACTTAATTTAGTCCTATCTGATTTACACATTTTAATTAAGGAATGGCTAAAGATATATAAATATGATTATCAAATGTATAAATGTCATAGTAGGGATAGCCAAAAAAAAATTATGTTAGAATCATACTTCAAAAATACTTCAAACATACTCCATTTGCAAAACAAAAATAAATAAAAACAAAAAACAAAAATAAAAAATACTTCAATAAAAATCAATAAAATGGAACAACATAGACTAATAAGTTGAAATGTGATATGAAGAAAAAGAAATTCACTACACAAACATAGAATGAGAGAGACCTAGTTTCACAGCAGGCTACATGGTAAGATCTTGGTCTGTTAGCAATTTTAAATTCAATATATGCCATCAATGTGGCACAGCTTACTTTAAAAAAAAAGTTCCCACTATGACATTACTCTTTTCAGACTCACTAATGAATTCCATGTTACTAATTGCAATGGTTAATTCTCAACCTCATTTCAGCTTGTAGCAGCATTTAACAGAAGTATTCATCAATCCTTTTGTTACTACTTTTCTTTTCCTCGCTTGACACTCTCCTGGTTCTCCTCCTACCTCACCAGCTGCTCTTTCCTGCCTCCTTTAAGACTGATGACTTCCAAATGTACATCTCCAGCCCAGACTTTTCCAATGAAGTCCAAACTCTCATATGCATCCCCCTTGTCACCACAGAAACCCCTACCTCCACCTCCCTACCCAAATCTGCTTTTTCTGTAGTCTTCCCCATCTCAGTAAACAGCAACTTCATCCTTCCAATTGCTCAGGCCAAAACCTTTGAGTTACTCTTGATCCCTCTCTCTTTTGTCATACCCTAGATCCATTCCATCAGTAAATCCTGCTGACTCTGCCTATACAGTATATCAGAACCTACCCTCTTCTCATCACTTTACTCCTCCATTACCTCCCCTTGGGATTGTTGCCGTAGTCTGCTAAATGGTCTCCTTACTTCTAACTCTGAAACCCCATACCCACACTCTATTCTCAATACTGCAGCCAGAGAGATCTTTTTAAAACATGCAATCATCCAGTGTTCATTCTAAGACTATTTACTGAGAACCATCTATGTGTAAGACACTGTTATAGGTGCTGAGAACACATTTGAGAACAGAAGAGATAAAAATCACTGCCCTCATGAAGCTTTTGTATCCTGGAAGGGAACAGATAATAAACTATAAATATAATAAATAAGTAAATTATATGGTAGACCCATAGTGCTATGGGTAAAAAAGAGAGCAGGGTAAAGGAAGTAGTACCAAGAAGAAAGGGATGTGTTGCAGGTTCAGGGAGACAAGTCTAGGCTTCACTG
This sequence comes from Papio anubis, assembly GCF_008728515.1. Lineage (NCBI taxonomy): Eukaryota > Metazoa > Chordata > Mammalia > Primates > Cercopithecidae > Papio > Papio anubis. Next base: position 154,944,378 of record NC_044981.1, read on the forward strand.
GCAATGTAACTTCCGAGCAAAGACAAAGGAGGCGAGGGCTTAGCCATGCAGGTATCTGGAGAAACAGCACTCCAGGCAGAAAGATGTTCCCATTAAATCTCTCAGGAAATATTTGTGGTTTCTTAGACCTTTAACTGAGCACATGATGGGCTGAAAGATGCAAGATTTTAAACTTGTTTTTAATCTAAATATTACTTGTATTTTAATTTGTAAGTACTTTCTTAATAAGCCACAAGTGCTTTTTTAGAAATGATAATTTAAGTGAAGTATTAGAAACTATTCATGCAAGGAAGTTTTCGTTCTTTTTCTAAAATTTAATTATGAGTTTTGTCTTTCATTTAGTTGAGTTTCTTTCATGGCCCATAAAAAGCAGTCCAAAAGGCCTGCATTTTTTTTATAAGCACATATGACATATCTAATATTTAGGGGAAAAAAACACAAAAAAACAGCAAGTGCACCAAACCTGGGAATCAACTGGATTTAGCTTGCTAAGAATATATAACTTTTCAAATACAAATACCAACTGATTTTTCAGATTAAGCCAGTTATAAAACTAGTAATAAGCAAAGTCATCAGATTTACTAACACAATAAATTTAGTACAAAATTATGGATTTTTAAAGCTTGTTAGTTTCCACCTAATTGGATGAGACTAGCACAATGTTTGTTTTTACCTTCCGGTGGCCTGTTGGATGTTGCCACAACGACGACCCCGTTTTTGAACAGATTTTCAAAAAGCTGTTTCAGAATCATGGCATCAGCAATGTCAGTGACCTATTGACAACAACATATTTGTTTTATTTTAATTTCACTTCTGCTCTAACAAATTTGCTAATGGATCATCTTTTTTTTAAGATGGAAGTAAATTCCAAGAGAAAAATTCTAATTATCATCATGAAGAAAAGAGTAGATAATTAAAATCATGAAACACTGTATAGCAGCCTTTTAAACTTGACTCTTCTTTTTTGCAAGCCTATCATTTCTACACAAATTACCAAATGGTTCTATGATAACTTCTTTTATAGAACTACAGGTGGAAAGCATAGATAATTGTCCTAAACATTTAGGAAGTCTAATTAATTAGAACGAACATGACCAACACCCTCCTCCACTTCCCACCCGTTTCCCAACCCCCCCAAAAAAAGAGAGATGAAAAAAAATAATAATAATAAAATACACAGGCTGTTTGAGATTTCTAATACCTTTCTGGCAAAGGTCCCTGGAAAGGTGACTTTAAATGGTCATGGGACTTTAGAAATAAGGACAAGTAGCCAGTGAGACATAATCAGCTGCTGTTGAAAATAGAATGATATGACATAGATACTATTGTGCAATTGTTGCACAAAACAATTCAACAGATGGCCCATCACAAAAATAAGCAATTTCATTGTTCTTTTTAAGTGCCTTCTATTACTGTCCATGAATAATCAAAAGGCACTGCAGTCACTTCCAGCACAGCCAGCCTCTGCTAACCTTCACAAACACAAATATTCCTTCTACCAAAAAAAAAAAAACACAAAAAACAAAACCACCTTTCAAGAATGGCTAATATAGTCCCTTAAAAAAATAACTTGTGACAATACTAGAAATGCATAATACAAATAAAACTATTCCATCCAAGTTAGGTTACAGAGAAATATAATTATTGGTCTTTTCTAAAACTGTTTTTTAAATTCACAATTATGAAGTAAGCTTAATGATATAACTTTTTCTAAAGGCTTTTAAAATTCACAAAGAAAGACAACAATTAAGGAGAGAAAGAAGTTGACTCCAAAAATAAATTTGTAACGAAGACTGACATCAATCATTGTAAGTACATAACAACATGGGCTTTAGATACTCCCAGTGTAAAAATGTCTTGATCTTTCTTTGATAGCACATTTCAAATAATCTCAGTACAACTTGCTTTACATATATCCACAAGATATAGTACATTGTTATTTTTAAACCCCATTAGAGGACATAAAAATTGGTGAATTCTTTCAATTAAATCAAAATCCTAAAAGTTACAAACTGAATGGTTATAATGCAATTAACAATAACCTGGGTTGCACAAGTCTAAATCACTTTTCTTTTTACAGCTAATATCTTACTCAAAGTTTTAATTATTTCTTTCCCACCTGAAAACAAAACCATGAAATAGGGATGTATTTTTTTATTTTTTATTTTTTATTTATTTATTTTTGCTGTCTCAAGTTATAACTAAAAAACTGCTAAAGATTCCTTACATTAAAAAGACTTCGGGAACTTCAAAATGGTGATTAAATGAAAAGGAAAGTGGTGCTGATATTATTTAATTTAGAGTTTAGGATCACTGTCAAATTTGGCTTCCGCAAAAACACTGACAGAGAAAGTCCTTTTCAAATGCTTGAACACCAGTGGCATTTCTGATGAGAGGACAGAACGAGCTTGCACATTTTAATAGTAACTGCACTTTTAAATTACATTGCCAATACACTGACTTTTTAAAAGAACAATATCAATGAAAGGTTGCCCGATTTTAGAGAATAAAAATGGTCATTTGACTATATCATTAATGTCTTTGAAAAAAATGTAAAATAGCTTTTGTGCCCTAAGGTTTAGAAAACTGAAGGGACATTTAGCTTATGACACAATGCAAAGGTTTAAACTGAAAGTTGAAGAAAGCCAACAGTAAAGGCTTGTGGTTGAGTTATAATTTGCTGTTTTTATATTTCAGAACGTTTTTGCCCTATCAGAGCAAATTAGCTTGGAGAAGCTATGACTAATTAATAAAGCAGGAGTCACTTGGTGTAGCTGGGTGCCAGTGTATACTCTTTTGATCTTGTCCCCGCACTTGTTCAGCCTTGCCGGGGAACAGTAATTTTACAGTATAAGTGAACAGAAGACAATTGGCCACACATTCTTGGAGAGCTGGCTTTTTCAGTACCCAGCATTTCATTACCACCACGAACAAAAGAGAAGGCTACAGATTACCAATAAGGGTAGTCTGCTAATACAGAGAGTGGAGACATTTCATTAGCATTAAAGAGAAAAGATTTTTTTATAACCTAGAGTTGCTTTCCATTATGACTCACTTAAGTAAAAAAGGAAAAAAAAAAATCTAATGGTGAATTTACATGTGTGAGTGCTTGAGTCTCAGTCATCCACTGATTGGTACGGTGCCATATAATGAGTGACAAACATAAGCATGCATTATCAGTAATTAGGATTAGCACAAAAATAAGCACCTAGTTTTTATTAGCAGTTTTTAATAGCTTTCTTCCTGCTTCATAAAAATAGTTAAAACTATTTTTTAAATGATATTGATAGCTTATAGAGGAGAATTTTGCATGATCTTCTGCTCATCAGAATTCTTTTTTTTTTTTTTCTGGACTGGTATTAGTAAAACATCTATTCAGTGTCCCTCTCAGAAGAGATATGAAGAAATAACATTTTTAAAAAACAGTTTTCCTCACTAATCTGATGTCTTCAGAACATAAACAGTTTAACATGTAACATAAATATTCCAAGAGGACATAATGAAGATCCTAAGGAAAACTCTGAAGATAAGCTATTATTTATTTCACTAACCAAAACACATTAAAAAAAAACAACCTATCCAAACACATTTCTCAACCAAGATAAGAATTGAGTACCTAACACCTCAGGCAAAACTGAAATGCACCTACTTGAGCGTACAGGGTGGGAGGAGGGGGAAGAGCAGAAAAAAGAACTATTGGCTACTAGGTTTAATACCTGGGTGATGAAATAATCAGTACAGCAAACTCTTGTGACACATGTTTACCTCTATAACAAACCTGCACACATACCCCTGAACCTAAAATAAAAGTTTAAAAAAGCTGAAATGCTACACTTAGTAAGGAAGACCAAGCTAATGAAGAACATTCTGCAAGTGTAATCTGAATGCTTACCAAAACATAATCTTTAAAATTCCTTAAATTCAAGAGCACAAAAAAGGAGTATATCCATGTTTTTAAGCAGCAATAATTACCATTCATCTCCCTAGTAAAATAAATATTATATTAATTAACACCACCTAAAGGCCAATAATAACTAGCTAAAAATCAAGGCTACTAATACGATTCCATTTTAAAAGTGAAGTGGTGATTGTAGATAGATATACTGTCGCTAAGAATAAAGTGCCTCAAAAATTCTTTCCTAATAAATCAGCAAGTATTGTACTAGGCTTAATAGGCCTAAGGATAATTTTTAGGCTCCACCACTAAAACATCTACCAAAACCCCACCCAGCTCTAGAACTGTATATTTAAACACATAATACAAGACTCTTCATATACCAAGGAAAATGTATAGCATAGCTGTTACTGGTAAACAAGAGCATTAGTGCTGGACTTAAACTGCTAGTTACCAGCTGTGTGACCTTGGTCAAGTTACTGAATCTCTCTGACCCTCAATTTCCTCATCAATGCAACAAAAGCAGTAATAATACCTACCTTGCAATATTGTTATGAGACATAAAGTAAACTCTCAAGAAATGAGAGACTATTAACTTTGACTATTACCTATGTATGATATATATTCTAGTATTAATATAATTCTGTATTATTAATGTATAGCTACATAGAATTTTAGCTGTAGCTAGAATTATATTTAGCATTATACAGTTATTAAGAACACAGGCACATAAAAAACACTCAATAAACAGTAACTAATATTATAGAGCATATATAATAGATGGAATATAAGTATTCTAGTAAATACATGGGCGTACCTCCAAGGCTCATAAAGATGGTTTGCAACTGGTATGTGAGCAGGCATGAAAAAAATCAATATATTATTCTGTAAATGCTGATTTTGGGTTCTGTTAATGCTGATTTTGCTTGAGAAATGCTATTATATGGAAGGGGAGTGGGACTTAATATGAACTCATTCATTCATTCATTTATTCACTACTTATTCATTCATTCTCAGACACTGTTCTTTTTTTGACGGGTCATCGCCGCTTCAGGCTGGAGTGCGGTGGCGGATCTCAGCTCACTGCAAACTCCGCCTCGGTTCCGCCATTCTCCTGCCAGCCTCGGTAGCTGGGACTACAGGCGCCGCTTCCTCTCGCAGCTGGATTTTTGTGGCCCTTAGTAGAGGCGGGGGTTTCACCATGTTAGCCAGGATGGTGCCGATCTCCTGACCTTGTGATCCAGCCCGTCTAGGCCTCTGAAGTGCTGGGATTACAGGCTTGAGCCACCGCGCCCGATCCAGACACTGTTCTAGAAACCTGAGATGCATCAATTAGTAAAGATTCATGCATTCAAGTTTACGTTCTGGGAATACAGATAAATAATAAACATAATAAATAAGTAAATTACATATAATATGTTAAAAGGTGATATATGATATGGGAAAAAAGGTGGGTAAGGGGCATCAGAAGCGTGGAGGTCAATGGTAAGCTGCAATTTCAAATAGGGTATTAAAATGGGCCTTGTTAAGGATGTAACTGAGCAAAGACAAGATGAAATGAGGGAGTTGCTCTTAGGAATGTAAGGGTGTGAGGGAAACCCCACAGCACCAGTTGCTACCTAGGCATTAAAAGTAGAACCCAATGGCTTAAGCCTGTGGCCAGAGATAAGAGCTTAGAGGCATAGCTCTTGCTTACAAGATGGGGCTCCTCACTTTTCCTGTTGCTTCCTTTACTTTAAACGAACCATTCAGGCTTTTGCTCACAAGCATAGTTAGCCACATCCTATTCCTACATATATATAAAATACACATATACATGCACGCTGCTAGTTGCCATACTCTCTTTCTGCCTGACTCTTCATTACTGCCTCCTGTGACCAGGGACGAAGGACTGGCCTTCTGACTCATTGCTCCCTCCCTGCCCAGCATCTGTAATAATCAGTCTTTGAACTTATTTTCTATTGTAGTGGTGTATTGACTTGCACCTTCCCTCTGAAGAACCAGGGTCTGCCCCAGGCCAGGATTTTCCTGGGATGCCAAGAAGAACACAACATCAGGCTCCCAGTGCCAAAGCAATGGTCAGACGGCATAAACTGGACATAAGTCAGACAAGAGCCACAAAGGCATATGCCAGTATAAACAAGCTTCCTGTGTGAGGGACTCCTTGGTCATGGGTCAGACAACCAGGCATCAGGCCGTTCTCCAGGTGAAAGAAGTTTCCTGTGAAAGGCAAGCTGTAAACACCTATATCCAGCTCCCTGAATTTCCTGTTAGGGCAAGGTTGCCAGCCGCTCTGGTGCTGGAACCCCAATTTAGCTGGGGGCTCTCAGAACAGAAGGACCACTCTGTGCAGAAAGAATGCCCAGTGCAAAGGCTCTGCTTGTTCGTTATAAATTGTGTGGTTGGTGGGGATCAGAGTGCTGGCGCAGCAACATTTTGGAGTATATTTCACCCTCTTGAGTTTTAGGGAAGGGGGATAAGTAGAGATTTGGACTTGTGATCATCTAATTTTGGTGTATTGGAGAAACTTCTTTAAGACCTGAAGAAGACAGTTCAGGATACTGAAACTAGCAGAGATCACTTCTTCCCTTAGGGGGCACACTCTTGCCCTTATATTTTCATTTTCTCTGGCTCTTCTAACACTGGGTATATGCAGATATCGGTCTTTTCTTGAATGCAGTAGTAATCTCCAAGATTCAAGTTGGAATTGTAAAGGAAATAAAAGAGCAAGACTATTAACATTTTGCATTCTAGGATATTCAGGTCAAACTTGCTCAGGGGAATAGGGTCTCCCATACTGTCAACTCTTAACATACAAGAATGCTATATTATGCAATAATTGGGAATGGGGGAAAAAAAACAAACAAACATGCTACACTAAAATTTGGGATCAAATGAAAGCAATCAATTTGGTATTGTCTTGTTTTGTCATCTCTGTGCATGTTTTCTTCAGAGCCCTGCAGGAAATAAGTAGTTGGCATAATACCCAACTACTAACTGCGGTTCCTTAACCTGTGAAGAAAATAGGATTGAATCTATGAAGAAGGTAGGGAGCAATGAGTGAGGCTGAACCTGTAGGAGACAAGGTTAGAGAGGAAGTAGAAGGGTTTGAGCAAGGAAAATGACACTACCTTATATAACAGAGTATTTCCCCATTGGAGTACAAGCCCTTTTAATTTGGGTTTTCTGTTTCCTGTGGCCAAAAGCATTCCTAGCAGATACCTCATCTTTCTCTTCCTGGGCTTTAGCTCATCAGTTAATTCTCTTTCCACTGGAGGTAACAGATTTCATATTAAGGAAAGTGACATTTCCTCACAGTACTTCTTACCAATGTTTATGTTATCTTTTACAGATCACAGGGAAATACATCTTCACAGCAGATAGGAGCAAAATACGACTTGAATAGTTCTATTCTCATCAAGACTATTTGTAAGAAATAGGCACCGGAGATCGAGCTGAAGAAAAAAGATTTACTTGAAACTCCAGGATAGCGACAATACTGATGGCACCTTATGGGGTTTGGCTTGGAATTGGAGGTTGCTATGGAGAGCTCAGCAGCTGTCTAGGGAGTGCTCTAGTGCTCTTTCCCTTAAAGTGATTCAATTACTTTCTATATTTCTTTGTTTCTGTTTCATTAGTAAGAAGAGCTTCCCTCTGTGCCATTTAATTCAAATTCATTAGAGAGGGGCTAAGACTGGCCCATTTGCCAAGCCACACCATACAAGTCCAAGGTTGCTGAGAAGATTGTGGATTAACTACTTATAGATCAGCTGTCCAGGCAAGGTCCATTTAGCTGTGGGACAGATAGGGCCCTGTCCTATGATATGGAATAAAGGCCTTCAAGGCAACTGAGATGCATGAGTCAATGAATGAATAAATATCAAAGCAATTTGGACAGGGCAGGCAATAACAGGGATCTCTATAACATCTGCTTTCTCTCCATCAGCAAGCAGCATTTTATAAGAGCCTGTTTCCCCTGGATCTCTCTTATACTCAATATGTAATCTGAAAAATCCTTTCTGTGGCCTGCATTTCTTTGCAAGACTCAGTTCATTTGGAACGATAGTGTCCTGACAGTTGTTTTTGTTTCCTTCTTTCTAACATACCAACCTTTTGAAATCTGAACCCAATGGAGTATGTCAGCACAACCAGGCAGGTTTCTGGTAGGACTTCACTATTAAGGTGGCATTATGACTCCTGTAAGCCCTAGGAACTTTTACTTTCATGAGCCCCATCCTCAAATAAAAAAACATTACGACTATGTTGGTATAAGGACAAATATAATACAGAATAGACAGATACAGGCTGGAGTCATTATTGATATATTCATTTATGTCCTCAAATTTTAAAAGAAATTAAAATGTTTTCTTGATCCCTAAAAGTATCATGAGCCCCAGACACTGTGTCTGCTGCACCAACTGGGCAAGTTGCCCTGCTTGCTGTGTATCTTCTTTAGGATCACATGCTTTGCACAGTCAGATTTTCATAGCATCCTAACCTTCTTAGTCTTGCCTTCCAATAACGCTTATGCCATAAAAACATGCCAATCAGGCCAGGTGTGGTGGCTCACACCTGTAATCCCAGCACTCTGGGAGGCCGAGGCGGGTGGATCACCTGAGGTCAGGAGTTCGTGACCAGCCTGGACAACATGGTGAAACCCGTCTCTACTAAAAATACAAAAAAATTATCCGGGCATGGTGGTGCACACCTGCAATCCCAGCTACTCAGGAGGCTGAGGCAGGAGAATCACTTGACCCAGGAGGCAGAGGTTACAGTGAGCCAAGATCACGCCATTGCACTTCAGTCTAGGCAACAAGAGCAAAACTCCATCTCAAAAAAAAACAAAAATAAAAGTAAAAAAGCCAATCATTTTTCTGAAAGTTTTGAAATCTACATTTTTAAAGTTAAAGGTAATGATTTTTACATGATACCTAGGAAATTCTAATGCCTTTAGATTTCTCATTTCCATGTGGAGATATAAACTATTTTGCAGAATTAAATAAGATAAGGACATAAAAACACATTGTAAACTACGGATCATTTTACAAAGGCTAGGTATTAATACACCTCTCTAAAAATTTAACTTCAATACCTTAATCAAAATTGTAACTATGCCAGTTCAGTTTTATTTAGAGATACTTTGGTTAAAAGGCGAGTAATGGAAAAATCAAGAGAAATGGCCGCTATTGATTCATCACTGACTTTTATTCTTGAAAGCAGCATAACTGTTAAGTCAGTGCTTTTTCAAACAACTCAATGAGGCTCTTTTCCTGCAAAACATTGATGTGATTAGTATGCCTCTTCAGAACGACAGGAGAGCATCTGTTCTTTTCCATAAAGCCTTTCCTTGGAAGACCTTTGCAGTTCTAAATACAAAGGTGAGTCCAGTCTGTCTTAATATGACTGAAGGAAGAAAGAAGCAAAGATCCCTCTTCCCTAGATGGATTAGTGTAACAGCACTGCTGGTGAAAATTCTTTCCCTTCCATCATAAATCTAGACTATTGTTAGCTATGTGTACCAGTTGCTAAAGGAGACCAATCATGCATGCTTTGGGATAAAAGCATCTTGGCCATATCATCTCCCCACTAATCCAGATTATAAAACACAGAAGAACAGGAAATAACTCACTACCAATTTAAATGCATAATTTCAGACAATCCTAAAACTAAGAGGAACTTTGAAAGTTCAACTAAGGCAATTCCCTCCCTTTATCACAGACACGTATGTTGTGAGGCTTCAACAAGATGAATCACTTGTTCTTTATATAACATTTTTAAAAAATACTAAAACATCTTTAAAGACATTGTTTTATGATAATTAGATTATCTTTGTGGTGTAGGGGAGATGTACAATCATCGGACCAAAATTTAGAGGTGGGCAGACTTTTTCTATAAAAGACTGAATAGTAAATATTTTAGGCTTTGCAAGCCATATAGGGTCTCTGCTGTACTTTCTTCTTTTTCTTCTTCTTCTTCTTCTTTCAACTACCTTTAAAATTACAAAAACTTGGCTGGGTGTCATGGCTCATGACTATAATTTTAGCACTTTGGGAGGCTGAAGCTGGAGGATCACTTGAGGCCAGGATTTGAAACCAGCCTGGGAAACATAGTAAGACCTAATCTCTACAAAATTGTTTTTAAAAATTTGCTAGGTATGGTGTATGAGCCAATAGTTCCAGCTACTCAGGAAGCTGAGGCAGGAGGCTGAACCCAGGAGTTTGAGGTTATAATGAGCTATGATTATGCCACTGCACTCCAGCCTGGGCCTGGGTAACAGAGCAGGACCCTGTCTCTTAAAATATGTGTGTGTGCGTGTGTGTGTGCGTGTGTGTGTGTGTGTGTGTGTATGTATGCATGTATACACTCTTCTTTTCTCACTAACCATAAAAACACAGGCAGGTCAGATTTGCCCTGTGCGGCTGTGCAGGTTGTGATTTGCCAGTTCCTGAACTAGATAGTAAAACTGAAGCAATAAGAGATAATGTGTCAAATCACCTTATAAAACAATGATAAAATCAAGAGCAAAATTTAAATCTTCATACCTCATTCAGTATACCATTCTATATCTATGAAAAATCTCTACTTTACCTGAAATTCATCGAAACATAGGAGACATGCTTCTTCACTGATTTCTTCAGCTATAGGAGCTATTGGGTCATATGATTTAGCCATGAATCCTGGTTTCCTTTTTGGCAAACTCTGTTTAAGGCGATGTATTCCTTAAATGAATGAAATTAAACACAGATGAAATACATTAGTGTATTTTAGACAATTATAACATTTTAAAAATCTCTAAATGAAACTTTAGTATGGACATAAAATTAAGTTTACATTTCATGTAAAATCAAATTTGATCATTGAAATTGTTTGCATTTTCTGTACTTCAAAATAAGTTGTTCAAATATTATTGTGTTCTTATAGTTGTAAGGAAACTTCAAGGTCATTCCATTTCTACTCTTCAATCATTTCAGAAATTACAAGGTAATAGACAAGTGACTAGATGCATCAACACATCCACCTTAGTCGTGTATTTCAGGGATGAGAGCAGAGGATATGATCCTGCCCAAGTAGTGTATATTATGTCTAGCATATGCAATCAGAATGTGTCCTTATCTCTAGCCTAATACACTAAGGCCAGTCCACTTCATTCATTATGTGTGTACTAAATGCTGCAAGTATTAGAGGAAAAAATCACATGATTCCTGCTCTGGGGAGGTTACAGTGCAACTGGTAAACAAATCGTGCAAAACTGGAATAACATAAGATCACTAGGAAAGCAATAAAGCTTCTATGCCTACTCAAACTGAATGCCTACATGCTAAGGTAACACAGAGTAAAGGACCTAATCAAGAATCACTTATTTAAACAGGTGCATTTTTAACATTTTTTATTGGCCCTTAGTAGAAACAGAAAACGCCTGAGCTTCATATAGTAATCTCTGTTCTCTGATTTGAAAGTATTAAATTAGTCTTAAGGACCAATTCTGGACACATTACTGACTGTTTCAACATAGCACAAAACAAATGGAACCAAATAAAATCTTACTGAAAGCAAAAATCTAATTTTTAAAAAGCGTATATGTTCATTCAATCAAGAAAACCATTCTGTAGTGTTTCCCCACTGAAAAAAACTTATTTCAAATCATTGCTTACTTTTGTGCACATCTAGCATGAAACCATGAAAATGAACCCGTTTTTTCCTCTTCATTTCCACATAAGCATAAAACATGTCCATCACCATTGTTTTTCCTGTACCTTAAAAACAAAAACAAAAAAAAAAATAAGAATACTATTAAATAGTATGTACTGATTGCTGTAAAGATTGTTCATTAGCTTTGAGATAATGAAACCATACTCTTCCACTGGGAAGCTGAAGACTATGTCACTTCTTTAGAAGGGGGAGCTTACTTTGTATGTTAAACTAGCTAAAAATAAAATGCTGATATTACTCTTTTCTGTTAAAATCCTGTTTATAGGAAACACAACAATTACTTAACATTACAGGGGCTATTTCCCCCTGAAAACTATGTTCATAAACTGGCAAGATTTACAGTCTTCTCTTCCAAAAGACACTAGCATAAATAAAATAATTAATTAAAAATTTATTGGGTCATTACTATGCATGAGGAACTGTTTTAGGCACTACAGGAAAATTCAAAAATGAAAAATAAGAGAAGAGGCTGGGCACGGTGGCTTATGCCTATAATCCCAGCACTTTGGGAGGCCAAGATGGGAGGATTGTCTGAGCCCAAGGATTCAAGACCAGCCTGGGAAGACCAGCCTGGGAAACACAGCAAGACCCCCAACTAAAAAAAAAAAAAAAAAAAAAAAGAAGAAAGAAAAGAGAAGAAAGATGAAATATAAAGATTAGTATCTAACATAAATATTGAACATGAATCATATATGTAGATTAGAGCTAGAGAATTGCCAATTTTAACACTTCCATTTTTTAAAAGTTGAGAATATAGATCTCTCAAAATAAAACCTACTTGAGGAAATTCTGATACAGTCAATCCTTATAATTAAATTATCTAATTTTCAACACTAAAACTTTTAATGACTACAATCGAATCAGTAGAGTAGAATACTCTTATCTGAGAATTCAGTTACTCAAGGCCCACAATCAATCATAGTCTAAAGATATTAAATGGAAAACTCCAAAAACAAACAATCCTCAAGAATTAAATTATGCAGCTCTCCTGAGTAGCATGAAGAGACCTCATGCCATCCCATTCCATTCCACCCAGGACATAAATCATCCCTTTGTCTGGCATATCCACACTGTATTCACTACCCTCCTGTTGGTCACTTAGTGGCCTTCTCTGTTAAAAACATAGTATATGTAAGTTGGGCGCGGTGGCTCACGCCTGTAATCCCAGCACTTTGGGAGGCCAAGATGGGCAGATCACATAAGGTCAGGAGTTCGAAACCAGCCTGGCCAACATGGCAAAACCCTGTCTCTACTAACAGTACGAAAATTAGCCGGGCATGGTGGTGGGCACCTGTAATCCCAGCTACTCAGGAGGCTGAGGCAGGAGAATAGCTTGAACCTGGGACGCGGAGGTTGCAGTGAGATGGCGCCACTGCACTCCAGCCTAGGCGACAAGAGAGAGACTCCGTCTTAAAAAAAAAACAAAAACAAAACCATAGGGTTCAGGACTATGTGAGGTTACAGGCATCCACTGGAACTATCCTCTATGAATAAGGGGAAACTACTGTAATTGAATATCCAACAGCCTGAGAATTTAATGCAGGTAGCATAAAATGTCTTATCCCCTCTCAGGAAGCCTAGGGCATTCGGGTCAGTGGCCCAAGCTCAGTTTGTACCTGGCATTCCTCAGTAAGCCAGACCAGCACGTGCTGGTCTAGTCTCACATCCTCCCTACTTCCTCGTCTCCCACCACCACAAGATTACTTCTTGTCTAGTAATTCCTTTGCAATTAATAGAATCCAAAGGCACTTCAGAAAGTAAGAAGATCTAAATCTTATCTTTTGGGTTTCCTCCATGCCACAAGATGACACTGGGCCCATGCCATTTGAATGTCAGAGTGCTTTTGTATACGAAAAAACAATCCACCAAACATTTTTTTATGAAGAAGTCATTTTGATGGCAAGTCATTCATTGCAAAAATATTCAGTACGGTATCTCTTGATATAGTGATTAGCAGTAGATTTTAAGTAATTATATTTACCCAGAAAAGTTAACAAAGTTTCAAATTCCGCTGCATGCAGTGTAGTATACTTATAGATTCAGAATAAAGTCATGAATTATCTAACCAAAAATACATTAATTAATCATTAGGGTAAAGCAAATCAAAACTACAAGATACCACTTTACTTACATTAGAACGACTATTAAAAAAAAAGAAACAGAAAATAACAAGTGTTAGCAAGGATGTATAAAAATTGGAACCTGTGCATTGCTAGTGAGCATAACAATGGTACTGTCACTGTGGAAAACACTATGACAGTTCTTCAAAAAATTAAACACAGGCCAAGTGCAGTGGTTCACGCCTATAATTTCAGCACTTTGGGAGGCCTAGGAGGGAGAATTGCTTGAGACTAGGAGTTCAAGAAGACCAGCCTGGGCAACATAGCAAGATCTCATCTCTACTAAAAATTCAAAATATTAGCCAGGTTTGGTGGTGCATGCCTGTAGTCCCAGCTACTCGGGAGGCTGAAATGGGAGGATTGCTTGAGCCCAGGAGTTCAAGGTTGCAGTGAGCTATGATCGTGCTACTGCACTCCAGCCTGGGCAACAGAGAGAGACTTTGTGTCCAAAAAAATAAATAACTAAACATAGTGTGACCGTAGGATCCAGCAATTCCACTTCTGAGTATATGCACAAAACAACTGAAAGCAGGGATTCAAACAAATACTTACACCTCAATATTTACAGCAGAATTATTCACAATAGTCAAAAGATAGAACAACCCAAACATCCATTAATGGATGAATGGACAAACAAAAAGTGGTATATACATAAAATGATACAGTTGGCCCTCTGTATCTAGTTTCCACATCCCTGGATTCAACCAACAGTGGATCAAAATTATTTTTAAAATAAAAAATAAGGAACAGGTGGATTGGCTTACGCCTATAATCCCAGCAATTTGGGAGTCCAAGGCAGGCAGATTACTTGAGTCCAGGAGATTGAGACCAGCCTGGGTGACATGGCAAAATCCCATCTCTACAAAAAAATATAAAAATTAGCTGGGCACTGTGGTGCATGCCTGTAGTCCCAGCTATTCAAAAAGCTGAGGCAGGATGATCACTTCAGCCCGGAAGGTGGAGGATGCAGTGTGCTGAGATCATGCCACTACACTTCAGGACCTGGGTGACAGAGCGAGATTCTGCTTCAAAATAGTAATAATCATCCTATCATCATAATATAAACAAAAAACAATACAGTATAACAACTATTATAGCATTTATGTACCACTTACATTGTTATAAGTAATCTAGAGGATTTAAAGTATACAGGACAACACACAAAGTTTATATGCAAAGGCTACACCATTTTACATAAGGGACTTGAGCATTCTCAAATTTTGGTATCCAAGGGGATCCTGAAACCAATCCCCCATGAATACCAAGTATATTATTCAGCCTTAAAAAGGAATCCAACTCATATGCAATGTGCAATAATATGGATGAATCTTGAAGATATTTTGCTAAGTAAAATAATCCAGACCCAAAAGGAAAAATATTGTATGATTCCATTTATATAAGGTATTGAAGAATAATCAAATTCATAAAGACAGAAAGTAGAATGGTGGTTGCCAGGCCAGGGTAGTCAGAGGGTGGGATGTGGAAAATGTGGGAGAGAGGTAGAATAGGAAGTTGTTGTTTAATGGACACAGATTTCAGTTTGGGAAGATAAAAATGTTCTGAAGATGGATGGTGGTAATAGTTGTACAACAATATGAACAGACTTAATGCTACTGAATCACACACCGAAAATGTTTAAAAGGGTAAATTTTATGTAATGTGTTTTACCATAATAAAAACAATTGAATACATTTTTTAAAACCTATAGTTAATATGCTTAACGGTAAAAGACTGAACACTTCTCCCCTACAATTTGACAAAGGCAAGGATGTCTACACTCATGTTCTGAAAATGGATGGTGGTAATAGTTGTACAACAATGTGAACAGACTTAATGATACTGAATTATATGCTGGAAATGTTTAAAAGGGAAAATTTTATGTTATGTGTTTTACCATAATAAAAACGATTGAATACATTTTTTAAAACATACAGTTAATATGCTTATTTGTAAAAGACTGAACACTTCTCCCCTCCAATTTGACACAGAAAAGGATGTCTACACTCACTATTTCTATTCAACATTGTACTGGGAGTCCTAGCTGGTGCAAGGAGGCAGCAAAAAGAAATAAAATGCATAAAACTTTAAAGAAGTAAAATTGTGTTTATTGGCAGATAACCTAATTGTATATACACAAAAAAAAATCCTAAAGAATCTACCAAATCACCACTAGAGTTAATAATTAAATTTAGCAAGATCATAGGATACAAGGTCATCAAAAAATCAACTGCATTTCTATAAACAGTAACGCATATAATGACATTTTGGTCAACAATGGACAACATATCCAATGGTGGTCCCAAAAGATTATGAAGAAGCTGAAAAATTTCTATCACTTAGTGATGTCATAGCTATCCTAACATGGAAGCACAATTAATTTTTTTTTAATAAATTTCATGTAGCTCAAGTACATAGCACTGATAACATCTTGTATAAAGTAGCATACAGAAATGTCCTCGGCCTTCATATTCATTCACCACTCACTCACTGACTCATTCATAGTCAAACAGGCATCCCATATTTTATCTATTATACTGTATTATTACTGCACCTTCTCTGTTTAGATATGTGTAAATAAACAAATACCATAGTGTTACAACTGCCTACAGTATTCAATACAGTAACACGCTGTACAGGTTTGTAGCACAGGAGCAATAGGTTCTATAATACAGCTGAGGTGTGTAGTAGGCACATGTATCCCTGCATCCAAGCCAGGGAGAACTATGCTTCCTAACTCCTAACCTTAAAACCAGCCTACCTTTCAACTGGTGAAATTAGAATCTGTGTCAATGTGAAACATGTGAGGTGAAACCAGGAGGCAGCAGAAAAGGGGCTGACAAGCAAAATGTACTTTTATTCTCTTCTAGTGTACCAGAGAATTCATTAACCCTGCCATCACCACCGCAGTCGGCTGGTCAAGAGCTGAGGCTCTGTTGTGAGAAAGTCAGCTGTTGGGTATGAATGAAGCCACAAAATACTACTACCACAGCTTTTGGCTTCTATATGAGATGTGATAAACATTTTACAACAAAAATAATTCATTTCAAGATTGAACCATGATAATAATCCCTCCAACTCATACATCAACCCTACTGCAGTTCCCAGGATTTAGGTTCCACCTGGGTCAATCCTCTCAACACATCTGTGAAGAAAGAGGTGAAGTGAGCAGGACAAAGCCCAAATAGAGTGCAAGAACGAAAAGTGGGAAGGGAGTGCTACCAGGTAGGTATTCTCTATCCCATGAAGTCTCCTTAAAAATTATTTATTTAAATTTTTCTTAAAAATAAAAAACATAAGAGAGGAGGTCTCACTATGTTGCCCAGGCTGGTCTCGAAATCCTAAGCTCAAGCATGTTTATTTCTTTTTATTTTATTTTATTTTATTTTATTTATTCATGTATTTATTTATTTATTTTGAGACAGTCTTGCTCTGTTGCCCAGGCTGGAGTGCAGTGGTGCGATCTCAGCTCACTGTAACCTCTACCTCTGGGGTTCAAGCAATTCTTCTGCCTCAGTCTCCTGAGTAGCTGTGACTACAGGCACCCACCACCATGCCAGGCTAATTTTTGTATTTTTAGTAGAGACAGGGTTTCGCCATTTTGGCCAGGCTGGTCTAAAACTCCTGACCTCAATGATCCGCCCCGCTCAGCCTCCCAAAGTTGCTGGGATTATAGGCGTAGGCCACTGCACCTAGCCCAATTTATTTATTTATCTATTTTTAAGATAGGGCCTCACTCTGTAGCCCAGGCTGGAGTGCAGTGGTGCAATCTCAACTCACTGCAACCTTGATCTCCCAGGCTCAAGTGATCCTCCCACCACATCCTACTGAGTACCTGGAACTACAGGCACACACCACCATGCTCAGCTAATTTTTTAATTTTTTTGTAGAGACGGGGTCTCACCTTGTTGTCCAGGCTAGTCTCAAACTTCTGGTCTTAAGAAATTATCCTACCTCAGCCTCCCAAAGTGCTGATATTACAGGCATGAGCCACCATGCCCAGCCTTCTTAAAAGTTAGTACCTGTTTCCCAAGTCCAAAAAAGGAAAAGAATAAAGAAGAAGAGCTTATGGTGGCATTTTGAGGCTATTCTCCCAGAGAGCCCCCCAGATGAAAACTTCATTTTTTATTACCTATTTTATTTCATTTTTGAGACGGGGGTCTCACTCTGTTGCCCAGACTGGAGTGCAGTGGCATAATCATGGCTCACTACAGCCTTGACCTCCCAGGCTCAAGTGATCCTTCCACCTCAGCCTCTGGAGTAGTTGGGACTATAGGCACATGCCACCATGCCAGGCTAATTTTTGTATTTTTTGTGGAGACAGAGTTTTGCCATGTTGCCCAGGCTGGTCTTGAACTCCTGGGCTCAAGCAATCCACCCACCTCGGCCTCCCAAAG
The DNA here is from genome assembly GCF_008728515.1 of Papio anubis. Taxonomy (NCBI): domain Eukaryota; kingdom Metazoa; phylum Chordata; class Mammalia; order Primates; family Cercopithecidae; genus Papio; species Papio anubis. The sequence continues at coordinate 154,962,497 of NC_044981.1, forward strand.
TGCTGGGATTACAGGTATGAGCCATCATGCCTGGCAGATTACCTATTTTATAAGTGGTCTGAACTAAACTTATTATAGCCACCAAAATGTTCATCTCACTTCCCATTTCAGAATTCCTTTCTCTTCCCCTCTCTATATTATAAGGATGTTTCCAAACAAAGGTTGCCACACACCCAAACTATATGAACATCCCATACTATCATATCTTTTCTATTGCTTTCAAACACTCAGTTGAATAACTTGTAATGTGCTTCCCTTCAGTTAGTTACCATATGGCTGTATTTTCTAAACTAAAATCCAACAACGTTCATAGGGTTTAAAAAAAAAGTCCTTTTACAGAAGTGGAAGCAGTTGTGCTTTATCAACCATCTCCATTTATGGTCAGCTGGTTAAGGTAACAGGAGGAACAAAGTTGTTGATTTTAGCAATGACTTAATATGAAAGTGAAGGTACTGGAAGTAAATGTTCTCAGGAGGCAGAGAATGAGCCCTGACAACAGGATGAGAATCTTTAATGGTGCCCAAAGGTGCAGGAACATAAAATTGATCAAGTGTCTATTATAAATTGCTTTCTAAATAAGAAGTAAGTATACATTGGTCTCAAAAGTACCAATTAGCCAATGAACTAAGAAAAAGAATAGTTTGAGCTTCTTTTCTGTAATTTCAAGAACTTAAGGAATTTTAAGGGGCAATCTCTAATGTTCACTTTTGTGAACTAAATTATTCTCTTTTATTAGATTAGCTAAATCTGGAAATATAAAACGGATATTCAATGCAAGGCATCAGTAATCTTTTAGAAAAAGAAAGAACAGTTTAGAAAGGAACAGTTTTATCTTTAAGGCATTAAAACTACTTATTCGGCCAGGCGCCATGGCTCACGCCTGTAATCCCAGCACTTTGGAAGGCTGAGGACGGCGGATCACAAGGTCAGGAGATCGAGACCATCCTGGCTAACAAGGTGAAACTCCATCTCTACTAAAAACACAAAAAATTAGCCGGATGTGGTGGCAGGCACCTGTAGTCCCAGCTACTTGGGAGGCTGAGGCAGGAGAATGGCGTGAACCCGGGAGGCAGAGCTTGCAGTGAGCCGAGATCATGCCACCGCACCAGCCTGGGTGACAGAGCAAGACTCCGTCTCAAAAACAAACAAACAAAAAAACTACTTATTCAATGCCCTTTTTTTTTTCTTTTCCTAAAAATGTTACTAATATTCCCTGCCATTACTCCCTCATAATGCAAATCTGTCGTGGCTATAGGGGAGCCTAGAGTGTGAATATTAGTCTAGTACAAAACTGACCTTGTTACATGTGAATGTGAGTTTTGAGTATGCCAGAAGAAGAAATAATTGACTGACAGTAAACTGAGGGATTAGAAAAAAATAAAATTTAAAAATTTAAAAAGACACGAAAGAAATAATTGAAAGCAAGGAGGCAATAAAGCCAAGTAGAAACCCCTTCATGATATCAATGACTGAGGGTGGCCAAGGAGAGGTTTAAGACTAAGAGAAAAGGATTTGTTTGAAGAAAATAGAAACCACAAAACAGAATATTTCAGTAAGAATGAGGTCAGGGAAGACTTCATAAGCAAGACACTACATGATTAGGAAAACCTGGAAAGAAGTGACGACTCAGAAGGTTTCCATCAAAATGTGAGTCTTTCTGCCCAATGTCTACAACTGGGAGACCAAGGAAATGTTACCACTTATGCATTAAGAGTATCTACTATCAACTACATTAAAGATAATAACGACTAAATTATTCATCTTAGTGCTTAGGTTATGACTAGAAATATTACTGGAAATTAAAAGTAAAAAAGAACAGCTTATTTTTTAAAAAAGTATTAAGCTGAGTTAATGAGTCATGGAATCCTGATTTGTCTAATAACCTACTGTAGATGATTTCCTTCCCTGAGATTAATTACGTTATACATTAAATAATGTTTGCACCCTAACATGGTGACTAATTCTGCCCTAGACTATAGCCGTATCCTAAGAGAAGTAAAGTAAAAGCTGAGATACTGCCCTCTCTCCCCTTTCTACTCTCCCTGCCTTACCCTGCCTCATCCTATTCCCTTGCTGGTAATAGATTGAGGAATAGAAATAGAAATTATCCCTGAGCAAAAGCTGAGAAACTTTCTGTTTTGCCCACCCAAAACTTATTTTAACACACTTACCAACATCTCCATAAACATACAGGCCCCTGGGAGGTTTGCTCCTTGAAAAAAGCTGCAAATTAAGAACAAATTATAAATCTCTACCATGCAAATAATTAAATATAATCATATACATAGTCTTCCTAACTGTCGTATATACACAACCAAGAGGGACTATTATATACAATAAGAAAAAACTTAATGTAAAAATGTATAAAACTGAAATATTATGCAGCCTTAAAAAGGGAAAAATCTCTAACATATACATGAATGAACATTGAGGACATCATGCTAGGTGACATAAACCAGTCACAAAAAGACAAATACTATCACTCCACTTACATGAGGTACTTAGAAGAGCGAAAAATTAGAGACAGAAAGTAGAAGTCAGGCGCTGTGGCTCACACCTATAATCTGAGCACTCTGGGAGGCTGAGGTGGGAGGATCACTTGAGCCCAAGAGTTCAAGACCAGCCTGGACAATATAGGGAGACCTCATCTCTGCAAGTAGTTAAAAAGAATTAGCCAGATGTGGTGGCATGTACTTGTGGTCCCAGTTACTCAGGGGACTGAAGTTAGAGGACTGCTTGAACCCAGGAGGTCAAGGCTACAGTGAGCTGTGTTCACACCACTGTACTGCAGCCTGGACAACACAGCAAGACCCCGTCTCAATTAGAAAAAAGTAGAACAAGAGGTTGCCAGGGGCTGGAGGGAGGAAGGAATGGGGAATTATTGTTTAATGGGTTCAGAGTTTCAGTTTTACAAGATGAAAGGAGTTCTGGAGATAAATGGCAGTGATAGTTGCATGACATTACGAATGTATTTAATACCACTGAACTGTACTCTTAAAACATGAAAAATGGTAAATCTTATGTGTGTATTTACCACAAAAGAAAATTGGAAAAAAATGCTGTGAAGCCCCTCTTAGGATTCAATACAGGAGGCAATAACCATAGTAGCCCCCCGCGAGGGGTTCACAGTCACACAACTCGAATGTACATCCCCTCTACTATTTACCATCCGTGGAGTCTTTCCCTTCTTTCCCAGATGGGCTCCCCAAACAATGGCAGCTAGACTCATTCTCAGCAATTAATGAGTACAGTAGAAGAATTTTTCTGGAGAAACTGAATGATCTCCAGACAAAAAGGCCCAAAGGCACTTATGTTGGTTAAGCTCCTCCCAAAGAAAGACCTAGATCCCTACCAGATTACCTTCTGGTAAAGCACACCAGTCACCAAACCTCTCAAGCTGGAGCTTCAATCAGCTTGTTAATACCAATGGTCAATAGATATTTGGAAGAAACTTCCAAGATAAAAGTCAGAGACCAGAACAAATATACAGAGGGGAAGAAACTCAGAGGAAACAGAGGACTATCCAGACATTAAAAAAAAAAAAAAAAAAACCTCCAAGTGGGCCGGGCACAGTGGCTCACACCTGTAATCCCAGTACTTTGGGAGGCCAAGGTGGGCACATTGTTTGAGCTCAGGAGTTTGAGACCAGGCTAGGCAACATAGAAAAACCCCATCTCTACAAAAAAATACAGAAATCAGCCGGGCATGGTGGCATACTCCTATAGTCCCAGCTACTTGGGAGGCTGAGGTGGAAGGACTGCTTGAGCCCAGGAGGTGGAGACTGCAGAGAATCAAGATCACACCACGGCACTCCAGCCTGAGCAACAGAATGAGACACTGTCTCACTCAATCACAATCAATCAATAAAAATAAAAGTGAAGTCAATATAATAATATACTGAGGAAAAATAAGAGAAGCTACTAAAACCATATAAAGCATAGTGGGAGAAAGAAATTGTCTCTTCAGTAAATGATGTTTGGGAGGCTGAGGCATTAGGATTGCTTGAGCCCAGGAGTTTGAGATTAGCCTGGGCAACAAAGCAAGACACCACCTTTACAAAAAAGAAATTGTTTCCATTGCAGAAAAATGATTTCCTACTAATCTATCCAATCTATTCATCAAGTGTGAAAATGGAAAATTGTCCTTTCATACATTCAGGGTATGAAAAAAACTTCCCACTCAGCAAGAAGAAAACATAGGCTCTGGGAAATGTAGAGAGCCCCTGGGAGGGAAAAAAGCTTGTCAGAGGGAGGCCTGCTTCTAGGACCACAGTGGCACTGCAGGTCAGGAAAGCAGTCAGGTCCAGAGCAAAACTGGAAACTGAAGGGCTCTGGAGATGAAGCAAAATGGAACTTCTCTTACCTAATGCTATTATCAAACCAAATAACCATCTTGAATTTTGTTACACTTAGAAGAGTAACCTTCAGACTCTGCAGCAGTTCCTAAACACCTGTGCAAACAACGAGGTATGATAGGGTGGAGTGAGTTCAGAAAGGGAAGGTAAAACAGAAAAAAGTGAAGATTATGCCACTTAGCATCAACCAGAGTGGTCAATAATTTGGCAGAGAACATTCTCAAAACCTAGCTTTCAGGGTTTCATCCATAATGTTTTTGGTTTTGTCTTATTTTATTTATTTTAGAGACAGGGTCTCACTCTGTCACTCAGGCCTCGAACTCCTGGACTCAAGCAATCCTCTTGCCTCAGCCTCCTAAGTAGCTGGGGCAGGCGGACACCACTACATCCAGCTAATTTTTATTTTAAAAAAACTCTCCTGTAGGCTGGGTGCAATAGCTCATGCCTGTAATCCTAGCACTTTGGGAGGCCAAGGCAGGCAGACCACTTGAGGTCAGGAGTCCAAGACCAATCTGGCCAACATGGTCAAACGTTGTCTCTTCTGAAAATACAACAATTAGTTGGGCGTTGTGGTGCATGCCTGTAATCTCAGCTACCTGGGAGGCTGAGGCGGGAGAATCACTTGAACCGGGAGGCGGAGGTTGCAGTGAGCCGAGATCACACCACTGCACCCAGCCTGGGCAACAGAACAAGACTCCATCTCAAAACACAAGCAAACAAACAAACTACCCTGTAGAGATGGGGTCTCACTATGTTGCTCAGTCTGGTCTTAAACTGCTGCCTAGGCCTCCCAAAGCGCTGGGATTGCAAACATGAGCCACCATACCTGGCCTGCTTTTGTTTTATAATTTATGGGTTCATTCCAACCTGCCTCAGAAACCTCTCTTGTTTTCTAGTTCCTTTTTGCTTTCTTTCTCTATTAAATGTAGCTTGGGCCTTCTAGACCTCACTCACAGTCTAGGCCAGACAAAAGGATCTTCTTTGCTTTGACTCTGCCATCCGGATGGCTTCCTAGTATCTCTCTGCATGTTAACTCCCCATCTATTCTTAAATCTCCACTCAAAACAGTTTTCTACTCCTGCCAAAACTTCTTAATTTTTCTTGGTTTTTTGTTTCTTATATGAACCATTATCATGGTTATTCTATTTTCAAGTGCCAGAAAAAGCATTCTGCTCTTAATTTTAGAACAGCTTCAAATTGGAAAACTTGCATAAAACCTAATAATCTCTAAGTATATTCTACGTATGTGAAATTTTTTGAAAGCAGCATTTTGTATAGGCAACTGAGAGTGTCACAGCAATTCATAATTCTTCACAATACATTTTGTGGGAATAGTTTTAAGGCCTATTCTGATACTGCTACATGATATAATCAAGATAGGGTGAATAAATGAAGTTCAGGGAAAAGAAATGAAGAAAGATGGCGGGGGGGGGTGCAGGGGAAGATTGCATGGAGAGAGCTGAATGCTGCTATAAAAAAAAAAAAAAGTTGGCCAGGTGTGGTGGCTCACACCTGTAATCCTAGCACTTTGGGAGGCCCAGGTGGACGGATCACTTGAGGTCAGTAGTTCAAAACCAGTGGCCAACATGGTGAAACCCCGTCTCTACTAAAAATACAAAAATTAGCCAGGCATGGTAGCAGGCTACTCAGGAGGCTGAGGCAGGATAATTGCTTGAACCTGGGAGGCAGAGGTTGCAGTGAGCCGAGATCGCACCATTGCACTCCAGCCTGGGCGACACAGCAAGACTCCACCTCAAAAAAATAAAAAATAAAAAGAGAGAAAATTTGCGCTCATGGTCCTCTCTTCTATTTTTCCCTCTCAACTCAATATATTTTAGAAAGAGCACTTTAGCAAATACCACATTCTATATTACATATATAATCTGTTATGTTGTATTATATCTCAGAGTAATATTTAGAAGATGACAAAGAGATACTGCTGTGCCAAAGAAAAGATCCTCAAACATCTAAGATCACAAATACCTGGTATCACATGAATACTGTATAAGATGGAGATTTTAATATAAGCAAATTGATCAACAAAATGGATACCCTCCTAACAAGAATCATTAGACATAGATATAGTCTATCTAAACAATATTATATACTCCACTTATTTTTACTTGGGGAAACAAGCTAATTTCCTCCTCATAAAAATTTCAGTTTTCTAATAATTATTGAAATTATTTTAAGGCACTTAAAAATCTATGTCTTAAGGGAAAAATCAGAGAATCAAATGGAGAAAAGTAAGACTAATCAGAAGGCTACAAAATGGGTCCTAAAGAAGTTTTTGAATTCTTTATTAATAGTAGTGATTTCGGGGAGAGGAAGGTTTACACGGTTTTCTTCAAAATGACTGTCCCTTAGGAACCCACATCATTTGCATGCTCCTAGTTTAGATTTCTCACAACTTAACGCTATTTTTCTGTTCTATTAAATTTCCTTCCTTAAATTTAATTCCCTAAAACTTGTCCTTATGTCTCAGAAATCACAGTGAACTCCACACTTACACTATTTCTTGGTGCTGGTTATTCTCCATGTGCTCCCCTCCCCTGATGCCTTCTCCCTCCTGTCTGTGCCCCAAGAGACTGACCTTTCTGGCTGGCTCCTGGCTGGTTCAGCCCATGGGAGGCATTCCTTGCAGGAAATAGGAGAGAGGGCATAGAAAGGGATGGGTCGTTCTCTCCCATCCCTCCCTGCTTCAGAGATGTGTCTCAGTAGAGCCACATCCCTCCAGACCAACAAGCAGCCCATCCCTCAGGCCACAGCTCCAGCTCTCACCAGTCTCCTCCTTTGCCCTTCCATCCCTTGTTTGCTACCTTAAGCCTGCCCATGCCTCTCTATGTAGTCTCTAAATTTGGTCTTTATTGAAACATCTACTGTGAATTGTTTTCTGCCAGGGCTCTGATACATTCCAGACTCCCAAGATGCACACACGTAACATTAGACTCAGACTTTAAAATCTGAAATGATTAAGTTTCTCTAGTGACCAGTTATAAGATTTGTCACAAGTTACCTGTATCTTAGGGAGTTTGTAAAGTAGGATGATGACACCTTCTCTAATGGGCTTTTGATGAGGATCCAGTGACATCACCTTTTAGATTGTGCAGATAGATCGTAAGCTTAAGGATGATGTTGGAAGATGGTGATAACCTACCACCTACCTCCACCAAGCATAAGAGATATGGCAGAAGAGTATTAGAGTTGAACCCAAAAGATCTAGGTACAAATCCTGGCTGGCTATTGATTAGCTAGGTGACCCTGGGTAAGCCCTCTCAACTCTCCAACCTGCTGTCTCCTTATCTGTTGGGTGCAGGGCCCAGCATAGAGAATTTCCCCGTCACTGCTCACTTCTGCATGTGTAATCACGCCAAAGACTGCAAGCATAATGTGCTTACCAATACCTGTTTATACTCAGACCTGTAATTCGTGGAAAAAGAAACACCACACCCTTTGACACATCCCTCTCAAAGATCTGAACAATACAATTAGTAAGTTCAAGCAATTTATATCCATATAAACTCTAAACCCAACAAACCAAGAATACATTCAAGAACAAGCAGCATGATTTCAAATATAGTCCATATGCTAAGCCAGAAAGAAAATTTCAATAAATTCCAACGAATCGAATGTACTCTAACCATAATTTAATAAAATTATATATAAATGATAAAAAGATAGCTAAAAATAGAAAAATCTCATACTAAAATATATACCCTTCCATGAACTTCACCCAGATTGCTGAGGATTGCTGAAAAAAGTCTGACAGTCGTGCAGAGTGGACCCTCTCTCTGGGCCCTCCATACTGTCAACAATTCTGTTTCCCTGGTGAGTTCACTGTGTCTTTGCAAAGAATCTCTGGAACCTTCTTACTTCCCACTAAGCAAAACTACATTTCACTCATCACTTTCAGAAGATGTCTCCTACTTCTTCATAAAGAGAGAACAGAAGGCATTGGGTTGAAAGTCCTTCAACTTCCTATGTGAAACTGCAATCCCACCCACATCTGCACCCATCCATTCCTCCCTCCTGTGACATTCCTCCTGTTACAAAGGAAAACGATTCTTCTTCCTGTCCTTCTTCCAACCTTCTATCAGTATTTAATTTCATACCTCATCTACCTTCTCAGGAACCAGGGCCCATCAAATCAAATTCCTCTTCTCTTGTAATCCTTCTTATCAACAGCTTATAAAGCTGTTGATTTATAAAATGTTTTCCAATTAATTTACTTTTACAATCTTAAAGTGTAATATTTCACAAGACATAGGCCCAGAGACCATAAGGGAAAAAAATAGATACATTAAAAATAGTGAAATTAAGGCAGGGTGTGGCGGCTCACACCTGTAATCCCAGCACTTTGGGAGGCTGAGGCTGGCAGATCACTTGAGGTCAGGAGTTCGAGACCAGCCTGACCAATATGGTGAGACCCTGTCTTTACTAAAAATACAAAAATTAGCTGGCTGTGGTGGCGCACACCCGTAATCCCAGCTACTTGGGAGAGGCTGAGGCAGGAGAATCGCTTGAACTTGGGAGGTGGAGGTTGCAGTAAGCTGAGATCACACCACTGCACTCCAGACTCGACAACAGAGTGAGACTCCATCTCAAAAAACAAAAAACAAACAAACAAAAAAGACCACTGAAATTAAAACTTTCTATTAGAAAAAATCCTAAGGAAGGAAAAACAGCAAATAAACTGAAAAAAAAAAAAAAAAAAAAAAAATTGCATCAGTTAGGAGTCCTATTCAGCCATAAAAAAGAATGAGATCCTGTTATTTGCAACAACATGAATGAAACTGGAGGTCATTACATTAAGTGAAATAAGCCAGGCACAAAAAGACAAACACCACATATTCTCACTTATTTGTGGGATCTAAAAATCAAAGCAATTGAACTCATGAACATAGAGAGTAGAAGGATGGTTACCAGAGACTGGGAAGGGTAGTGAGAGGCTGGGGTGGCGGAGGAGGTGGGGATGGTTAATGGGTACAAAAAAATAGAAAGAATAAGTTCTACTATTTGATAGCACAACAGAATGACTATAGTCAATAACTTAATTGTAGATTTTAAAATAACTAAAAGAGTATATAATTTGATTATAACACAAAAGATAAACGTTTGAGGGGCCAGATATCCCATTCTCCATGATGTGATTATTTCACATTGCATGCCCGTATCAAAACATCCCATGTACCCCATAAATAGATACACCTACTATGTACCCACAAAAATTAAAAACTAAAAAATAATTTAAAAGAATTTCAGTAGTTCACACCTGTAATCCAGCACTTTGGGAGGCCAAGGCGGGAGGTGAGGAGTTCGAAACCAGCCTGGCCAACATGGTGAAACCCCATTTCTACTAAAAATACAAAACTTAGCCAGGCGTGGTGGCACACACCTGTAATCCCAGCTATCCGGGAGACTGAGGTGGGAGAATCACTTGAACCCAGTAGGCAAAGGTTGCAGTATGCAGAGATCATGCCACTGCATTCCAGGCTGGGCAACAGAGCAAGACTGTCTCAAAAAAAAAAAAAAAAAAAAATTAAAGAATTTATTTTCTGCCTGGGTACAGTGGCTCACACCTGTAATTCCAGCACTTTGGAAGACCAACATGGGCAGATCACTTGAAGCCAAGAGTTTGAGACCACCCTGGCCAACATAGTAGTGAAACCCCATCTCTACTAAAAATACAACAATTAGTCGGGTGTGGTGGCACGTGCCTGTAGTCCCAGCTACTCAGGAGGCTGAGGCACAAGAACCATTTGAACCTGGAAGGTTAGATAACATTACTAAATGAGTGTTAAATTTCTGGAATGCGATGATGATAATATAGTTATGCAGGAAAAGGTCCTTGTGAGGCGTTATATGTGATATATTTAGGGGTCAAGTGTTATGATACAACTTATTTGTAGATGGTTCCAGAAAATAAGATATTTAGAGGGAAGGTTAAACAAATGTGGCAAAATGTTAACCATTAGTGGATCTAAGTATATTGCTGAAATTTTTCAAAATGAAAAGTTGGAAAAAAACAGAAAAAAATTTGGTAAGGTGACTAATTACTGTATTACTTTTACTTTTGAACTAAACCTAAAATTATTCAAAAATATCTGCATATTCGCATTGTAGATATTTGCTTTCAAAACTGTTACCAAAACTATTCCTTTACTGCAAACTAAAAGAATGTATGTCATCCATCATTCCAAATATTTTGATTTAATGATTTTAGCATTATCCTTTGGTTCCCTATGATATCAAAATTCTAGCATTAAAAAATGATCCAAGGTGATTCTCATCAAAGTTATACATTGAAATAGCACGTCCTCTGCCTTTCTGGGTCACTATCCACCTGCTACTCTGGCATCATTTCCACTAGGACAATTAGATAATAAGGGTGGTGCTGTTAAAATAAAAAGTGTTGTTTTCAATTTGTTTAAAATGCAGGAATACTACTTTTCCTGTTTCTCTCCGTTCCCCCCACCATTGCATTATTATCTCCCAAAATGATAGAATCAGAAACAATGATTCCAGCTGGAATGCTGAGCATAATTACATCTTTTAAAAACTGGCATTATAGCATTCTCAACATGGACCACTTTTTGATAAAAGTAGATCATTTCAGGTTTCTAAGAAGATCTTTAAAAACTAAAAAACTGAACTATATATTAGCACCCATAAATTCTCTTTAAATGAAAATGGTTTTTGAAATGTCTTTAGCTGATTTGCAAAAGAATCTCAGCAACCTAAAGTATAATACATCAACTTGCTCAGTTTACTAGCATAATTAAGCCTATTTAAGTATCTCAATAAGATGGGGGTGTGCTTAAAACTCTAAAACTACTAGTGTAAGAAATGGCTCAATTTCTGATTATAACACAATTTAAAGATGCAAATGACTTTTTGATGTCTCATGCATTCAAGTCACAAACATTTATAAGTTCCTACACGTACCACTGGGAGACAAATGACAGTGGGCTAGTTTTCTGGCAAATCCTTCCATGTTCACTTTGCTCCTACCTGATACTCTGCTTTTGGCCTAGCTTGGGTGAAGCTCTGCTAGGTCTGGTCTACTCCAGTCCACTACTAATTCAGTCCACTACTGAGATACAAGCATTATTCTCAAGCCAATCTGGGCTTCAGCAAAAGAAAGATGTGGAAAACATCCCTTGTTGTAAATGCTGTTGTTTTTCTGAATCTGAGAAAATAAACTGTCCTTCCAGGCATCTTCAGGGTTAGCTAAGAACTGATGTTAAGGAGGGAATGAGAACAGGACACATTCACAGAGACATATGTGGATACAGGCACTCAATGGAGACACCTACCCTGTCACACAGACACACAGATAGGCTCTGTGACTCTTTAGTGATGGCTTTGTTATTCATTCATGTTTCATTCGTTCCACAAACATGAACTGAGTGTTGAGCACCTACTTTGTGCTAGGCAGTGGGCTGGGATTCTTCAGGCCCAGAAGACCAAGAAAAGAAAAACCGGCCAGGGGCAGTAATCCCAGCACTTTTGGAGGCCAAGGTAGGAAGATCACTTCAGGTCAGGAGTTCAAGACCAGCCTGGCTCATCTCTACTAAAAATTAGCCAGGCATGGTGGCAAATGCCTGTAATCCAGCTGCTTCAGAGGCTGAGGCATGAAAATCACTTTAACTTGGGAGGCGGAGGTTGCCACGAGCTGAGATCGTGCCACTGCACTCCAGCCTGGGTGACAGAGTAAGACTCCATCTAAAAAAAAAAAAAAAAGAAAGAAAGAAAGAAATACAATATCTACCAGAGAAGCATGTGGTCACCAGCAGGCAATGTGAGATGAGCCATAACAAAAGGATGGGGATGGGCAGCTTTAGCTGGGACGAGGACACGTTTGTGTTTCAGGGTCTCGCTTTGTCACCCAGGCTGGAGTGCAGTGGCCTGATCTCAGCTCACTGCAAGCTCCGCCTCCCGGGTTTACGCCATTCTCCTGCCTCAGCCTCCCGAGTAGCTGGGACTACAGGCGCCCGCCACCTCGCCCGGCTAAGTTTTTGTATTTTTAGTAGAGACGAGGTTTCACTGTGTTAGCCAGGATGGTCTCGATCGCCTGACCTCGTGATCCGCCCGTCTCGGCCTCCCAAAGTGCTGGGATTACAGGCTTGAGCCACCGCGCCCGGCCAGGGGATGGGCAGCTTTAGCAGACCCAGAGACAAAATAAGGTCTCAGCCTCATCCAAGGATCTTCAAGCAGGTCATCATAGCTGGGGCTTATATTGCCAGCAGAGAACAATGGCAGAGGAGGTTGGCAAAAGGCAGGGACTAGGCTCTCAAGAACCTTGAAGAACATGCTGAGTTTGTATTTTATCTGGAGCAGGCTGAAAGCCTTAAGCAGGAGAAGAGTGTGATCAGATTTATATATATTCAGTTTATGAAATTTCAGAAAGAGGAAAACATTGCATTGCAAAAACCCTCTTATAAACATATTTCATATGCCTTTCTGAGAACTGTGCTAATAATTCCCCTTCCAGAGTCTATTTGGATTTTTAAATTTTTAAATTTTTATTTTTTAGAGATGAAGTCTTGCCATGATGCCCAGGCTCATCTCAAACTCCTGGGCTCAAGTGATCCACCCGCCTCAACCTCCCAAAGTGCTGGGATTACAGGCATGACCCACCACACCCAGCCTCTCAGTCTATTTGTAAGAAGGAAAGGCTGAACTAGTAGACTCTAAAATTGTATTTTCAAGAAAAGTTGTTATTTTTTCAAAATAAATAAAAAAAAAAAAATCAACTAACCCTGCCAGGCACAGTGGCTCACACCTGTAATCCCAGCATTTTGGGAGGCTGAGGTGGGCAATTACTTGAGGCCAAGAGTTTGAGACCAGCCTGGCCAACATGGTGAAACACAGTATCTACTAAAAATACAAAAATTAGCCGGGCGTGGTGGCCTGTAGTCCTACCTACACGGGAGGCTGAGCCATGAGAATTGCTTGAACGCAGGAGGCGGAGGTTGCAGCGAGCCGAGATTGCACCACTGAACTCCAGCCTGTGTGACAGATCAAGACTCTGTCTCCAAAAAAAAAAAAAAAAAAAAAAAAAAATCTAACGTGTTGAAATATCTCACAATCACATGTAAAATATTTTCACAATGGAATATTACAAAGAGGCAAAATTGAAGACTCTATGGAACAGCACGTTACCCACCCTCCAGCTTTATCAAATCTTTCTATGTTGACATTTATTTCAAAATTTATATAATAAAGCATTAATTATAGTTGAAGCCTTCCTTGTCCCCTTCCTCCTCAGTATTAACTACCTGAATGTATAGTTTATCATCCCCATGCTAAGCAACATTCCACTTTATAAATACATTCTGATTTGTTTACCCAGTCTTGTGGTATCTTCTAGTTATTTCTGAAAAAAAAAAAAATACTCTCCTTTGTCTATTTTTCTACTGGGTTGTTTGTTTTTCTATTACATGGTAGAAGTTGTTTATATATTATTATTATTATTTGCAGAGATGAGGTCTTGCTATGTTGCTCAGGCTGGTTTCAAACTCCCGGCCTAAAGCGATCCTCCCAACCCTCAGCCTCTCATACTGTTGAGATTACAGGCATGAGCCATTGCACCGGGTTAGGGTTCTTTATATATTCTAGAGAGTGATTCATAATCAATTTTTTTTTGAGATGGAGTCTCGCTGTGTCACCCAGGCTGGAGTGCAGTGGCAGATATCACCTCACTGCAACCTCCGCCTCCCGAGTTCAAGCCATTCTCATGCCTCAGCCTTCCGAGTAACTGGAATTACAGGCACCCACCACCACGCCTGGCTAATTTTTGTAATTTTAGTTGAGATAGGCTTTCACCATGTTGGCCAGGTTGGTCTCGAACTCCTGACCTCAGGTGATCCACCCACCTCGGCCTCCCAAAGTGCTGGGATTACAGGAGTGAGCCAGCATGCCCAGCCAGTAGTCAATTATTTTTTATGAAAAATCTTTTCTCCCAGTCTGTTGTCTACCTTTTCACTTTTTCTATGGTACCTTTTGTTAACTAGAAGTTTTAAATTTTAACATAGTCAAATGTATTGGTGTTTACCTTTATAAGCTGGACTTTTTAATGTTTTTTCAATTTACAGGACAACATGAATATATATATTGGACTTTCATATCTTGTATAAGAAATGCTTCTGGCTGGGCAGGATGGCTCAGTCTGTAACACCAGCACTTTGGAAGGCTGAGGCAGGTGAATTGCTTGAGGCCAGCAGTTTAGATCAGCCTAGGCAACATGGTGAGACCACGTCTCTACAAAATACAAAAAATTAGCCAGGCGTGGTGGTATGCACATGTAGTCCCAGCTACTGGGGAGGCTAAGCTAAGAGGATTGGTTGAGCCCGGGAGGTCAAGGCTGCAGTGAGCCATGACGACACCCCTCCACTCCAGCCTGGGCAACAGAGCAAAACTCTATCTCGAAAAAAAGAAAAGAAATTATTCCTTTTCCCAAGTTCATGAAGTTATTCCTCTATATTTTCTTCAAGAAGTTCTGAAGTTTCACTTTAAATTTAGGGCATTTATTTCTAGATGTAAGTACCTAATTTTATTTTAATCTTCACATAGATAACCAATGATCCCATGCTAATTTAGTGAATAGACGATCATTTTCCTACTGATTCACAATGTCAACTCAATCATATATCAAGTTTCCATGTATATTTTGAACTTTCTATTTTGTTCTATTTGTTTGTCTATTTAATGGAACAGTGAATAGTTCCTGTTGAATAGAGGCAGGGATACAATAATGGAATATTAAACTGGAAAGTTAGACTAGGTAATCATCTACCAGCCCTCCTATCTAGTTAGGTAGCAGTCATCTAGAGCAAGGGCCAGCAAATTACGGCCATGGGCTAAATCCAGCATGACACTTGTTTTTGTAAATAAAGATTTATTGGAATATAGTTATTTATGTATTGCCTGTGGCTGCTCTGAGTGCAATGATAGAATTGAGTTCTTTTCCATCTGCCTCATGCATTGTTCTTGGAAGGGTGAGGAGGGGGTATCCAAATAAAAGGCGGTAGGATATAAAAGGGAGCTGGAAATAAGTTCTCATTAGGGAAAAACTGAAAATTATCTGGTAGAGGGCAGGAGAAAAAGGAAAGGAGTTCTGTGGCTCCCAATTCTCAGGTCTCTTGGGCTACAGTGTCTCCTCCTAAGAGATGAAAAACCTGGCTGCCTATAGACCCCTGATTAATGGAAACACAGATTTTCAGAGTAGCTCCATACTCTATTTAATTCTCTCCCTCCCTGACTCTGGAAATGCTTGATTTGGCTGTGTAAAAGTAATTCTAATTATAGTGATTTACATGAACTACTTACCATTTATGCCTAATTATCTCACAGCACAATAACAATTATGCATACATTAAATGTGTCAGATTAACCTGGTTGTAAATTTTACTCAATAACAAAAGTAAAGTGTTTATAAATGCTCATTCTTCATAGTTTGTTGCTCATATGGCATGGTCATCTGCTCATAACATCTTCAAATGTTAATTTATTAGAGAAAACATTATTACATAGGTAGGTGAAAGCAGCCTGGTAGTTTGTCACCAATTTTTTCACCTTGGTTAATAAATTTGGTATCTTATGAAGAAGGTATACTTTATTTTAGTATTATAGCATACGCTTACAGAAAGTTTCTTAGGAGTACAGAGGGAAAAAAAATAACTGCACCATAATGAAATCTATTTGTGTTTTGTTTTGTTTTGTTTTTTGAGACAGTCTCTCTCTGTCGCCCAGTCTGGAGTGCAGTGGCACGATCTCAGCTTACTTCAGCCTCAACCTCCTGGGCTCAAGTGATCCTCCCACCTCAGTCTCCCAATTAGGTGGACCACAGGCATGTACCACCATGCCTAGCTAATTTTTTTTTTTTTTTTTTTTTTTTTTTTTTGTAGAGATGGGGCCTCCCTGTGTTGGCAAGGCTGGCTCAAACTCCTGGCCTCAAGCAATCCGCCCATGTCAGCCTCTCAAAATGCCGGAATTACAGGCAAGAGCCACCATACCCAGCCTATAATGAAGTTTAAACAACTGTATTAAAAACAAAATTCAAAGTTCATAAAATCATAAATCCTACTTAGCATATGTCTTAGTTCATTTTCTGTCACTTATAACAGAAACTGAGTTTCAGATATTCTGAAATTTATTTATTTTTAAACAGGTAGTAATTAGTTGAATTTAATGATAAAATGAAGATATTGAGAAATAGTATTTGTTATTTAAAGTTCGAGAAAATGGGCAGTCAGTACTGCTTAGCTTTCCTCCAAAATGGCTGAATGTGTAGCACAGCAGCACAAATGCTGTAGCTAACAAACAACTTAAGTTCTTGAGTGATCTGTCTTCTCCTTAGCTGTTTGGATGGCCTATCAGAGAGAGAAAACTGTGCTGTGGTGAAACTTGTCCCTTACAGTTTCCACTATTCTTTCAACAATGCCAAGGTTTCATACCCAAGGCAAAGGTTTACAGTCCAAAGTCCGAGTTTTACTCAGAAACTGAGTAATTTATAAAGAAAAGGAATTTATGGGCCAGGCACAGTGGCCCACACTTGTAATCCCAACACTTTGGGAGGCCCAGGCAGGCAGATCACGTGGCACAGGAGTTCGAGACCAGCCTGGCCAAAGTGGTGAAACCCAGTCTCTACTAAAAATACAAATATTAGCTGGGCGTGGTGGCACACCCAGCTACTCAGAAAACTGAGGCAGGAGAATGGCTTGAACCCAGGAAGGTTGCAGTGAGCTGAGATCGCACCACTGCACTCCAGCCTGGCAACAGAGTGAGACTCAGTCTCGAAAAAAAAAAAAAAAGAAAGGAATTTATTTCTTACAGTGATAGAGGCTGAGAAGTCCATGTCTGAGGGACCCCATCTAGTGAGGGCCTTCTTGCTGGTAAAGACTCTCTGCAGAGCCCCAGACGACACAGGGGCATCACATGGTGAGGGGGCTGAGTGCGCTAGCTCAAGACTCTCTTCCCCTTATAAAGCCACCAGTCCCACTCCCATGATAATCCATTAATCCATTAACCCATTACTCTACAAATGGACTAATCCATTCATGACGGCAGAGCCCTCATGACTCAGTCACCTCTGAAAGGATTCACCTTTCAATACTGCCACAATGGGGATTAAATGTCAGCATGAGTTCTGAAAGAGACAAATATTCAAACCACAGCACCAGAATAAAGAACTCTCCAAATAAAGTTTTTCCATCACTGGAAAACCTAATAGCCCAAAGTTTCCTTTTCTGATAATTGGCATATCAGTGTTTGTTTTTAGAAAAAAATAGGTCTGTGTCATCTTTATTCTCTTCAAAAACTAAAGTTGTATATACTTTTCTTCAAATTATGCTAGATGTTTGGATCTCTTTCAGTATTTTAAAGATTTAGTGGGGCCAGGCGCAGTGGCTCACACCTGTAATCCCAGCACTTTGGGAGGCCAAGGCGGGTGGATCACTTGAGACCAGTCTGGCCAACATGGTGAAACCCCGTCTCTACTAAAAATGCAAAAATCAGCCAGGCGTGGTGGTGGGCACCTGTAATCCCAGCTACTCGGGGGGCTGAGACAGGAGAATCACTTGAACCCAGGAGGCAGAGGTTGTAGTGAGCCAAGATCGCACCATTGAACTCCAGCCTGGGTGACACAGCGAGACTCGGTCTCAAAAAATAAATAAAAAATAAAATTGTTTATTTAAAAATTTTTAAATTGTTAAATAAAATATTTATTTAAAATAAAGATTTAGTGGGTTTAGGAAACTATAAGGGCCAAGAGCAATGGCTCATGCCTGTAATCCCAGCATTTTGTGAGGCCAAGATGGGAGGACTGCTTGAACTCAGAAGATCAACACCAACACCAGCCTGGGCAACATGGCAAGACCCTGTCTCGGAAAGAAGGGAGGGAGGGAGGGAGGGAGGCAGGCTATAAGACAAATACTATTAGAAAAATATGTTTCTCTACCTACTAAACATTTATTCACATGCACTAGGATTTAACAAATAGGACCTTTCTTTTTTTTTTTTTTTTTTTTTTTGAGACAGAGTCTCGCTCTGTCCCCCTGGCTGGAGTGCAGTGGCGCGATCTCGGCTTACTGCAAGCTCCGCCTCCCGGGTTCCTGCCATTTTCCTGCCTCAGCCTCCCAAGTAGCTGGGACTACAGGCACCTGCCACCGCGCCCGGCTAATTTTTTGTATTTTTAGTAGAGACGGGGTTTCACCGTGGTCTCGATCTCCTGACCTTGTGATCCGCCCGCCTCGGCCTCCCAAAGTGCTGGGATTACAGGCGTGAGCCACCGCGCCCGGCCAAGGACCTTTCATTAGACACATTTGAAACTCTACCTGCCATATCAAATCTTCCATTTACATTAGATTTTAACTACCCAATAAAACCAGGGTTATTCACTAGCTGGCCCATCATAGCCAACTCAGATATCAAAGGTGGATGTATGGGAAAATACCCCTAAGAAGAGCCAATGAATTTTTTTAAAAACCACCGTTGTTGAATCGGCAACCAAATAAGTTAATAATTACAGTATACTTGTGATTGGATGGGAGTTCACCAACCACTGTAAGATGAGCTCTAGGGATGCTACAGAGTAGGGAGGAGGGATAAAAGGAATATATTTCCAGGAGGCTGGGGCAGACAGATTGCTTCAGCTCAGGTGTTCAAGACCAGCCTGGACAACATGGCAAAACCCCATCTCTATTTTAAAAAAAAAAAATTACAAAAAAATTAGCTGGGTGTGGTGGCACACACCTGTGGTCCCAGTTACTGGGGAGGCTGAGGTGTGAGGCTTGCTGGAGCCCGGGAGGTTGAGGCTGCAGTGAGCCATGATTGCGCCACTGCATTCCAGCTAGGCAACGGAGTGAGACCCTGTCTCAAAAACAAAACAAAAAAAAGAAATATATTTCCAAAAGGAAGAGGACTAGAAAGGGAGCAAGATACAAAATTCAGGAAAGCAATTCAAACCTCAGATAACCAAAATATCTAGTTGAGTACAACATGTTGTTTCCTGGCTAGGCCACATAACTAAACTGTTAGTTTACTTGGATGCCCACCTGTATCACAAACTATATAATTACATAGTTTTATATGTTATAGTTCATATACTCTATGCAAATATATCCCTATATATCACATATAACTAGATATGCAGTACATAAGCAGTCTATATTTTTTAAACTTTTTGGTTCTTTACTCACCTATAAACTTTGAGAAATATGGGAAAAAGAGGTTGGTCATCAAAACAAATAATTCATCATTATTACCTACAACCATCGTGCTAGACTGATCACTCATGGTGCCCACCACACTCACAGTCCACTTCTGAGAGCAACTGCCATGCTCACAGGAGCAGCCCTACATGGGAACACAGGTAAGTCAATCTTTACACTGGTTAATGGCCTCTAAGAAACCCAGTGTGAAAGCTCTACCCGAACAGGGATGAAGTCATTGGTTGACCTATGAGATCCTTACTCAGGAATTTAAACTACAGACACATAGAGAGAATTAAGAAGTTAGTAGAAGTTGAAGCAGACATGAGAGAAAAAGAACAAAAAAGTAAGTGGGTGCTGTGGTCTCAATGTTTGCATTGCCCCAAAATTCATATGCTGAAGTTCTCACCCCCAAAGTGAGGCTCTTAGGAGGTAGGCCCTTTGGAAGGTGATGAGGTCATGAGAGCAGAGCCCTCCTCAGTTGGATTAGTGCCCTTACAAAAGAGGCCTGACGGAGCTCATTTGTCCCTTCAGCCATGTGAGGACACAGTGAAAAGACAGCTGTCCATGAATAGTTAAGCAGGCCCTCACCAGACACTGAATTTGCCAGCACTTTGATCTTGGCCTTCCCAGCACCCAGAACTACGAGAAATCTTTTTCTGTTGTTTATAAGCTACCCAGTTTATGGTATTGTGTTATAGCAGCCCAAGTGAACCAAGACAATGAATGATACGAATGGCAGAGTACCGTAAGGCCTAGCTGTGTCATGGAGGTGCCTTTCATTGCTACGTTCTTATATAATCTCATTCTAAATCTCCATTTGTTTCTGCAATCTAAATGAATCTCTATTTCTTTCAACTAATAGTGTTAACACAATGGGAAGACACTTTCTTTACGTAAAAATAAACTAATTATATTCTCGGGAGCTTTATTAAAAAGTAAAATTACTTTCACTCATTTTTGTTTGTTTGTTTTTTATTTGTATTGTAGAGACAGGGTCTCCCTATATTGTCCAGGCTGATCTCAAACTTCTGGCCTCAAGCTATCCTTCCACCTTGGCCTCCCAAAGTGCTAGGATTATAGGTTCAGCCACCACACCTGGCCCTTATTCTTTTTTTTTTTTTTTTTTTTTTTTTTTTTTTTTTTTTTTTGAGATGGAGTGTCTCTCTGTCACCTAGGCTGGAGTGATCTTGGCTCACTGCAACCTCCGCCTCCTGGATTCCACCGATTCTCCTGCCTCAGCCTCCTGAGCAGCTGGGATTACAGGCACCTGCCACCATACCTGGCTAATTTTTGTATTTTTAGTAGAGACGGGGTTTCATCATGTTGGCCAGGCTGGTCTCAAACTCCTGACTTCAGGTGATATGCCCACCTCGGCCTCCCAAAGTGCTGGGATTACAGGCATGAGCCACTGCATTTGGCCCCTCATTCATTTTTAAGTAAAGTATTACTAATGGTTGTTCTATGGTGCTTTTCTTCTAAAGACTTTATAGTAAAAGCATATTTGGCAGGGGGTGGGGACAGTCAATTAAAGGAAAACTAGTTTCTTAGGTTGGACCATATTTTAACTCTTATTACTATTAACGTTCTCCAGAATTTAAAGATGAGACTATCGGCTTCTATATTAGATAAGGAACAGGAGTTTTCCTGTTGTCATGGAATTTTAACAAAAGCTCAAAGCTGAGGACCAGGGAAAATAAGCTCCCATTCGCTCTAAAGAAAGACACAAGCTGAATGCGGTGACTCACACCAATTATCCCAGTGCTTCTGAGGCTGAGGCAGGAGGATTGCTTAAGGCCAGAAGTTCAAGACCAATCTGACAACATAGTGAGATCCTGTCTCTACAAAAAATTAAAAAACTAGTGGAGTATGGTGGTGCATGCCTGTAGCTCTAGCCTACTCAGGGGGCTGAGGGAGGAGAACCATTTGGGCCCAGGACTTCAAGGCTACTAGTGAGCTATGATCGTGCTACTGCACTCCACTTGGGTGACAGACTGAGGCAGTATCTCCAAAAATAAATAGGCCAGGCAGAGTGGTTCATATCTGTAATTCCAGCACTTTGGGAGGCCGAAGCAGGGGGATCACTTGAGATCAGGAGTTTAAGACCAGCCCGGCCAGTATGGCAAAACCCCGTCTCTGCTAAAAATACAAAAATTAGTCAGGCATGGTGGCAGGCGCCTATAATCCCAGCTACTTGGGAGGCAGGAGAATCATTTGAACCTGGGAGGTGGAGACTACAGTGAGCCAAGATCACACCACTGCACTTCAGCCTGGGTGACAGAGTAACACTCTGTCTCAAATAAATAAATAGGTCAGGCGCGGTGGCTTATGCCTGTAATTCCACACTCTGGGAGGCCGAGATGGGCGGATCACCTGAAGTCAGGAGTTCGAGACCAGCCCGACGAACATGGTGAAACCCCATCTCTACTAAAAATACAAAAATTAGCTGGGCGTGGTGGTGCGTGCCTGTAATTCCAGCTACTCAGGAGGCTGAAACAGGAGGATTGCTTGAACATGGGAGGTGGAGGTTGCAGTGAGCCAAGATCACACCACTGCACTCTAGCCTGGGCAACAGAGCAAGAATCCATCTATAAATAAATAAATAAATAAATAAATAGACACACTAGTCACATCCATGCAGGAATTAGGTTTAAAACAACAACAACAACAACAACAACAAAAGGCAAAACAGCCCTAAAACCAAAGTGAAACTGAAGAGAGGGATCAAGGTATAAAGTTGTTAGCTGGGTAGGGTGCCGTGGTGTTCCCTTCACATATCTCGTAACAAATACGAGGGGTTCCCAAGAGAAGCATCCAAAGAGATAAGGATTGAATATAAATTGAGATGGACATCGCTCTCCCCAGCTGGATGCTTGCCTAGGTAAGAAAATGCGCAAGCAGCTGCCAGAGCAGGGTGTGGAAGAGTTCTTGGGAGAACTTGATATACATCCCCAGGAGGAAGGGGTATGCATGACAAAGACAGAAATTAGTGCCTGCTTCTTGCTTGCAAAAGTCTGAGGACAGGAGGCTGACTGAGGCTGCCCATGCAGCAAGGAGTAGAGAAAGAAGATGTTACGCTTCCTGTGGCCTGCACAGACACCATATAAGATGACCCAACAAGAAATGTTCCAGGTCAGGCACGGTGGCTCAAACCTATAATCCCAGCACTTTGGGAGGCTGAGACAGGTGGATCACTTGAGGTCAGGAGTTCAAGACCAGCCTGGCCAACATGGTGAAATCCCATCTCTACTAAAAATATAAAAATTAGCCAAGTGTGGTGGTGCATGCCTATAACCCAGTTACTTGGGAGGCTGAGGCGGGAGGATCACCTGAACCCAGGAGGCAAAGGTTGTCATGAGCCAAGATATAACGCCACTGCACTCCTGCCTGGGTGACAGAGTGAGACTCTGTCTCAAAAAAAAAAAAAAAAAAAAAAGACCTGAAAGGACCCCACCCAAGAAGCCTAAGGGCAAGGGCAAGGCGGTGTCAGAAGAATGCGGGGTTGTGAGTTGCTTCCCCAGAGTCATAAGAGGTTAGTCAAAGATTGGAGAAGTGTGGAGGTCCCCATGGGAGTCTTGAAGAACCCACCAATAAGACCCTCAACAAAGAGCTGGCATGTCAGCATCTACCATACATAACTGGTTGCTTATGACTGCTGTTTCACTCTAATCTTTCATTCTTCTCATTCTGACCCTAGAGATGTCAGGCAAACAGAGAAAGAAGGAGGAAGAAAAGGGAAAGAACACATCACTCCTCCTTTTCCACGCTGATCCCTGGATGAGACCTGAGCTAGAGAAAAGGGAAAGCTTTGATTTCCATAGAAGTTTTTATCTAGACTGGACTGCATTTTTAAAATTCTTAAATATGAAGCTATTGAAATCCCTGAAGGCAAAAGAAAGCTATGGAACATCAAAAGGCTAGGAATGGGGATCCAACAGAATTTGTGTAAAGGAACTGGCAGAAATTTTTCAAGCTGTTTCATGATTGTGCCCTACTGCATTGCATCCATTTTAGAAAATGCTTACACTTTTAACTGTTTAATCTTTCATATCACACAAGCCTCACCTTTGAAAAAAGGCCTTCTGCCTCTATATTATATCCTTTAAGGTCTTCGTGTAATTTCTGCAAACACTGTATGACTCTTCTTTGATGTTCATCATCCTTTAGCTCATGAGCTTTGATCAGAAAATCATAGTGGTCCAGAGGTCCATGGCAAACGGCCAAAGCCTTCAAGTAAGTCTCTGAAGTGGCAGTTGGGGCCATGCTCTCAGATGTCTGAACTGTATAGGCTATAAACAAAAACATATAAAATTTTAGACTTTCTTAAATACATTTCACAGTGCTCTACATGTTTCGTAAGGGTCAAATTCAAACTTTTAACTAGTTACATCTATTTGAGCAGTTTTTGTAAATGTCATTTTGATAAAAATAATATAAAATACATTTTCAGCCAGGCATGGGGGCTCACGCCTGTAATCCCAGCACTTTGGGAGACCAGGGCAGGTGGATCACTTGAGGTCAGGAGTTCAAGAGCAACCTGACCAAATGTTGAAACCCAATCTCTACTAAAAATATAAAAATTAGCCAGGTGTGGTGGGGCATGCTTGTAATCCCAGCTACTTGGGGTGCTGAGGCACGAGAATTGCCTGAACCTGGGAAGCAGTGGTTGAAGTGAGCAGAGATTGTGCCACTGTACTCCAACCTGGGTGACAGAGTGACACTCGGTCTCAAAAAAAAAAAAAAAAAAAAAAAAAATTAAACAATGAATATATTTCTAATTGTTTTATTTTAACAAAAGGGAATAAACCCCAAACCCATAAACTATAATCGTAACCTCTCTTCCAGAAGGCCTATTCCTACTACAGCTTCTGCTTTGCTTCCAGTCCACTAAAAGAGCCACTAGTGCTCCTCATCTCCTTCCCAAAGCAAGAGAGTTGCCTTTCTTTGACTTAGCCCTAATTCTGGTTCTTAAGCACCAAGGCAGAGACATCAAGATTAGTCCCAAGGGTTTTCCACTGCTCCTTAATTCTCTACCCAAAGACAACACAACATTCAGATATTACCACATCGATTTCAGCCCTCTGCTTCTAAGATGTTTTTCTGTTTTCCATAACCTTTAGGGAGTTGGACATGGAGTTGAGACACAGCAAGAGTGTCTGCTTCAAAGCAGGGTGGTATTCTGATCCTATTTTTAGCCTCTCCTGGGAGAGAAATGATTGTGGCGAGGTCCAACCATAATTCCATTCCTTATCTGGGGCAGGTTTAATGAGCAGCTAACTCCTTCTCTACTGTTTAGAAGCAACAATAAACAGCAGCAACCTGGCACATTTTTCAGAACAAGATTTCCCAAAGGTACTCTGCCAGGATTTTATTCATTTCATTGAACATTGTGTTTCCTTTATCACAGTAACATAAAAATTACTTTAGTGAAAAGAATTAACAATCACAATGTTAGGTCCATGTTTTCCCCAAAAGAGGGGGAAAAGTCCTTAAATATACTATGAATGTTGGAGATAGGGACGGCTGTCTTCCATTATTTGTTCCCCCTTTCTAAATAGAAGTTTTAGCTGGATGCATGGCTGCCCAAATACCTATTACATCTCCTAGCCTCTCTTGCAGTCAGGTATGGCCATGTGAGCAGGTTCTAACAATGGGATATGAGCAGAAATGTGTATAGTTCTGATACACCCCATTAAAGGAAAAGGGCATATCCTCCTGGCTCCCTTTTCCTCTCCTCTCTCTAACTGGAGTGAAAGTGTAATGACTGCAGCTGGAAGAGGCAATGAGATGCACACAGAATGTTGAATAAAGCAGAGCAACAAGATGCACAAAGCCTGGTTCTCCAACAATGCTGAGCTGCCAAACCAGCTCTGGATTGCCTACCTGGATTTTTATGTAAAAGAATAATCAACTTCTGGCCAGGCACAGTGGCTCACACATGTAATCCCAGCACTTTGGGAGGTTTAGACGGGCAGATCACTTGAGCTCAGGAGTTCGAGACCAGCCTGGGCAACATAGTGGGACTTCATCTCTACTAAAAATAAGAAATTTTAAAAAAAAAAATTTTTTTTAATTAGCCAGGCTTAAAATTAGCATGTGCCTGTAGTCCCAGCTACTTGGGGAGGCTGAGGTGGGAGGACAGCTTAAGCCCAGGAGTTTGAGGCTGCAGTGAGCTATGACCTACACCACTGCACTCCAGCCCGGGCAACAGAGTGAGACTCTCTCTCCAAAAGAAATAAAAAGTGAGTAATAAACTTCTATCTTGCTTTTAAAGTAGTGTATAGCCGGGCGTGGTGGCTAAAGCCTGTAATCCCAGCACTTTGGGAGGCCGAGATGGGCGGATCACGAGGTCAGGAGATCAAGACCATCCTGGCTAACACGGTGAAACCCCGTCTCTACTAAAAAATACAAAAAAAACTAGCCGGGCGAGGTGGCAGGCGCCTGTAGTCCCAGCTACACGGGAGGCTGAGGCAGGAGAATGGCGTGAACCCGGGAGGCGGAGCTTGCAGAGAGCCGAGATCCGGCCACTGCACTCCAGCCTGGGCGACAGAGCGAGACTCCGTCTCAAAAAAAATAAAAATAAAAATAAATAAATAGTGTGTAATTGGGGTCTCTGTTACAGAAGCCTAAGTTGTACCCTAACTGATATAGGTGCTTAAGGCCTGTAAAAGAGAATCTAAGGGCATCCTGGAACACTGGGCCTTACAGCACCAGGATAAGGTTTGGGTTCAATGTTGAAGCTGGAGATGCAGGCTGAAAGTCCCTAAATGTTCCCGGCAATTTGAGATATTTGCCAGTGTGACATAATAAGAAATATATTTGATCTTTGTCCCTGTTCCTTGGCACGGAGTTCCTAAAACCCTTGGAATTTCCTGAGTAATAGGAGTGTTTTCTGTTTTTCATTGCATCACACCTGAGTTTATGTTAAGGAGGTGACTCTAGGGTGAGGCTGGTAGCCGGAAGGACCAAGTAGGTAGAAGGTTGGAACTTGCAGCCCCACGCACTGACCCCAGGAAGGTGGGGCTAGAGATTGGCTCTGTAAACACTCAAGGAGACTTGGAGAGCTTCTGGTTGGTGAACACATCTAGGTGCGTTCAACCTCTAGGTATCCCCCTAGGCATTCCTTCTATTGGGCTCCCTGAGTTGTATCCTTTATCACAAACCAGTAAGCATAAGCAAAATTTTTCCCTGAGTTCTGTGAGCTATTCTAGCAAATTATCAAATCTAAAGGGGAGGAAGGTTATGGGAATTCCCGAATTTGTAGTTGCCAGGTAGATATGTTGGTAGCCTGTGCACCCCATTTGCAGCTGGCATGTGAAATGGGGGCATTCTGTGGGACTGAGCCCTTTTACTTGTGGGATCTGATGCTCACGTCAAATAAAGAGTGTCAGAATCAAATTGAACTGTTGAATACCCAGTTAGTGTTACAGGATTTGAGAATCTCACAAGAGAAAAACGCTCTTCTCTACCCCCTCTTTTAGATTTCTGGAGTCAACCAAGGGAGAAACTTCAGAGTGATTACTGATATATTCCTCTCCCTCCCACAATCCTGTTCTCCACTCCTCAACCAGGTTCTCAGCCAATCAATCATCGATGCTACTCAATTTTGTATGTGAAATACTCTCTAATTTATTCCCTTCTCTCCTTCCTCATCCTACCACCCCAGCTTGAGCCCTTTAAAGGAAGCAGGGTCTCTCTTAGGGCCTGCCATGCCCCCTCAATGTGGAAAAGAAAAATCTGGAATTCCTTCAAGGGAAATTCCAGACACCTAGCTAGCCCTGAGAAGTAAATGAGTCACTTGATAAGAAGATAATAGGAACTCAAAATAATGGCCAAGGAAGTTAGAGATGTTCTCCATAGAAACTAAAGATAACATCTTAATATATGTCACTGAGTTGTTTTTCAGAAACTCCAACCCCTACCAAACAGATCCACTGGGACACAGACCTCAGATAAGGAGGAACTGAGGACTGAATTCTGACCACTGTTCTTTGTTCTAAATTTCTTCCTGAGAGGCCTGAAGGAGGTTATGCTCATGAGCCAGAGCTAACATTCTTTTCTGTTGACCCCAAATTTTTAGACAAAGCTTTGTTTCCTTAACCAATTGCAAATCAGAAAATCTTTTAATCCAGCTTTGACCTGCGGGCCACTCCCTTCAAGATATCCCACTATTTTAGGTCAAATCAATGCATAGCCTCCACGTACTGATGTATGACTCTGATCGCCACCACTGTGCCAAATTTACCACTACCACGATCTGTAAAATATCTTCCACCAACTCTAGGGCTGATCTTACTAAAATCCACATGTGATTTTATCAATCTTTGGCTTGAAATTCATTTCATTGTTTAAAGGAGCGGCCTTTAAACTTTATTTTAATAGCCATACCTTTCTTACATACAAAATGTTCCATAGAATCCTGTTTATTAAAGAGAAAAGTGGGAAGGTGGGCACAAAGTCCCACCCTCTTCATATCCCCCTCATTCACATACCCACACCACCCTATTTCCCAACAGCCTCACTTTAGAGGATGATATTTAGTACAAATAATGTACAGAAAAGGGTTAACACAACAGGCCTGAGACTACTATCCACAGAGCATATTTACTTATGTCTCAAAATAAATAAATAAATAATACCTAATTTTTAAAAGTTGAGGCTGGGTGGAGTGGTGCATATCTGTAGTCCCAGCTACTTGGGAGGCTGAGGCAGGAGGATCCCTTTAACCAAAAGTTGGATGCTGCAGAGCACCATGATCATGCCTGTGAATGGCCACTGCACTCCAGCCTTGGCAGCATAGCAAGACCTCATTTCTAAAAAAAATAAAAATAAGATAAATAAAAATTGTTTTGGCCAGGTACAGTGGCTCATGCCTGTAATCCCAGCATTTTGGAAGGCTAGATCACCTGAGCTCAGGAGCTCGAGACCAGCCTGGAAAACATAGTGAAACCTCTGTCTTTACAAAAAAAAAAAAATTAATTAGCCAGGCATGATGGTATATGCCTGTAGTCCTATAGGGATTACTACTACTAGGAATTACTGCTACTCGGAGGGTTGAGGTGGGAGGATAACTTGAGCCTGGGAGGTTGAGGCTGCAGTGAGTGGCGATCATGCCACTGCACTCCTGCCTGGGTGACAGAGCAAGACCCTGTCTAAATAAATAAATTAATTAATTAACTAAAAATTGTTTAAAAGTTATTCATAGGAAATATCAGTATTGTGGGCAAAACATACTGATTCTCTTGGCATCTGCCTTTGGAGAGGCTTAAAGTATTTCTTTTATTTTCACTAGCCTAACATCTTGATTTAATAGTGTAGACTTCATTCCCAGTTTTCAGAAAAGAAAACCAAGGTACAGTGAAGATGAGGCACAAATTCAGCTAGTCAGCAGAGATAAAAAGAGAATCAGTCAGGCAAGATACTCAAGGCTGACAGATTGGCCAGCTTAGCCCTGGATAGCAGCTGTATAAATTGAAATACAAAAGACTTCTCAAAAGCTGCACTAAATTAAATCTGTTACTACATCAGTGTACACAAATTATGTGATGCTGCTGCCATATTATTTTGATTTGTATTAATTTGTCTTATTGTACTCCAAATGGACAGTGGGAAAATGCCATTCGGAAGTTCTACACACTAATCTACAAACATAAATGAAAGATTTTAGGAACCCAAAAAGTCTGCGCTATTCTTTCGAATACTTCAATTTTGTACCTTATTTCACTATATTCTCCTAAACTAAGTTTCAGGAAGATCCTACTATACTCCACAGCCCACTTGCCGCAAGATTTAATCAGTATCTTGTGTCCTACATCTGAATAACCTATTAAAACTTCCTTGATACTGTAAAAATTATTCCTATTTAGTTTTACTTTCCCCAGGGAAAAAATGAGTTTCCTCAAGCTTTGTGTATAGTTGTAATTACTTTCATTTTCTCCAATTTTTTTAAGTAAACGTAACCTCAAGATTGTATTATCTGCATAATACAACAAAAGATGATACTTAGAAACTAGACCAACCTTGGCTCTTTCTCTTATCTCTTCCCAGTTCAAAATGCTTTCGTCTCTTACGGCCAGCATTCTCTTAGATCTGCAGTTGGGCTCAACGCATTCAAGTCTCAGCACAGTCTTCTTTGTGTTTTAGCCTTTTTCTGGAAAATCAGCTTAATCTGCCTATGATAATGATAGCCACTCTGCTTCCTGTCATAATGCCACTTTCCTTGGGCACACAAAGAATCCTTGCCCTTCTTATCCTGATCTTGTCGTGAGGTTGGTGCTTGCCACATGCCACACGTGTTACAGAGTCTAGAGGGTTTTAGAGACATTCACCATGTTTATGAGAATGCTATCTGCAAGAAAAGAAGTGATTTCTTTCCATTTTTCCATTTTCACCTTAAAATATAAGTTTGGAACAAATAAAATTCTCCTGAAGCTGTGGAGTCCCAAGTTTATGCTAATATGCTCCCCCTGACTAATCTTACTTCATTAAACAAATAATATATAATAAACTGAAACTGTCTTTACAAAATTATGACAGTAAGAGAAATCTGACATAGTCAACTCCACCTTGCTTCTGACCTCCAAGCTCTGCTTGATCATTCCTGGGCACAGGCCAAGCTAACTTTAGGAGGAATTTAGTTTATAGTTTAACTTTAAAATAATGACCACAATATTATTGCTCCCTCCCTTAAGCTAACCCCACCCTTTCTCAAAAACCAAAAGCCACTTTTGTAAGACTAATGAAAGCCCACAAGAATAAAATTATGGGAGGGGCCTGAACTCTGCTAAAATGTAGGCCAAGTTTCTACACTCCCTTACTGCTCAGGGGTCATGTGGCCAGAGGTCACAAGATTTGTGACTTCTCCAACTGCTTCTACAAATAACATCATTGTTATAGAACCTAAGATTGGTTTTGCTGAAATGTCTTTCAGACTGACCCCACCTGGACTCATGACTCAACTGGTCCTGTTGTCCCACGCAGAGTTGGACTCAGCACATGAGGATCAATTTCCACACCCCTATTATTTCATCCCCAACCAATCAACAGCACCATTCCCTAGCCCCCTGCCCATGAAACTATCATAAAAACGCTCAGCTCCAAGCCTGCAGAGAGACTGATTTGAGGAATAACTCCAGTTCTCCTGTGTGGGACTGCCTTGCATCAGTTAAACTCTTTTCTCTACTGGAATGCCACGGTCTCAGGGGATTGATTTTTGTCTGTACAGTAAACAGAAAGAACCCGTCAGGTAATTACAAATTCATAATCATGCTCTTCTTAATGGCACAATCCAAAAAGAAGAGGCAATCCAAATTGTCACTGATACCCTTACAAGAATTGTTATATAATAAATATAGGGCTTTTCTTCTTAACAAGGTCTGAGTTAGCATCCACGACAGACTTAAGGGGAGGTAGGTGTCTGGAAGCCTCTTGAAATTAAAAGAAAATTGTATATTGTATATTTCAAAATTAATAATGGATTTTAAACGGTCTCATCACAAACATGATAAGGAGCTGAGGTGATGAATGTTATTAACTGGATTTAATCTTTCTAGAACATATACATCTGTTAAAACATCACAATGTACCCCATAAATATATACAATTATTTGTCAATTAAATTATGAGTTCTATAAAAGAAAGAAAATTATGTGTGAGTATGCTTAATCTGAGGCAAGTCCTCTAAATATACAACTTTCCGATTTTTAAACAAGATAAGAACCAATGTTTTATAAATTTTTTTTGGCAACAGGGTCTCTCATTCTGTGGCCCATGCTGGAATGCAGTGGCATGATCACGGCTCACTGCAGCCTCAACCTTCCAGGCTCAAGCTATCCTTCCACTCCATCCTCCTGAGTAGCTGGGACTACAGGCACACACCACCATGCCTGGCTCATGTTTCATTTTTTATAGAGAGGGGTTCTCCCTATGTTGCCCAGGCTGGTCTTGAACTCCTGGACTCAAATGATCCTTCCGCCTTGGCCTCCCAAAGATCTGGAATTATAGGCATGAGCTACCACATCCAGCCCAAGAACCACTGTTTAAAAAAGAACTGTTGGCCGGGCACAGTGGCTCACGCCTGTAATCCCAGCACTTTGGGAGGCAGAGGCAGGTGGATCACGAGGTCAGGAGATCGAGACCATCCTGGCTAACATGGTGAAACCCCATCTCTATTAAAAATACAAAAAATTACCCCGGCGCAGTGGCGGGCGCCTGTAGTCCCAGCTACTCGGGAGGCTGAGGCAGGAGAATGGCGTGAACCAAGAAGGCGGAGCTTGCAGTGAGCTGAGATCGTGCCACTGCACTCCAGCCTGGGTGACAGAGTGAAACTCTGTCTCGAAATAAATAAATAAATAAATAAATAAATAAATAAATAAAAGAACTGTTGGGTTGGGCACAGTGGCTCATGCCTGTAATCCCAGCACTTTGGGAGGCTGATCACTTGAGACCAGGAGTTTGAGGTTACAGTGAGCTATGATTATAATACTGCACTGAGCCTGGGCAACAGAGGAAGCCCCTATTTCTAAAAAAAGCGACAAAAAAGAAAGAAAAGAAAAGAGAACAAGGAAGGAAGGCAGGCACACAGAATCTGAGGCCCTACCCCAGCCCTCTGAATCAAAATTTGCATTTTCAACAAAATACTTAGGTGTTTTACATGCACATTAAAGGTTGAGAAGCACTGTGCCAGGGAATGACCAGAGACTCCTACAGATTTTCACGAAAAAGCCTTTCTGTGAAAAACACATTCAGTTGACACCTGAATGCCAAAAGGAGTCACCCATGAGAAATATCAAGGAGAACATCCCAGCCTAAGTTTATAGATGAGGAAAAGTGGAAATGGAAATGAGCTTCATATTTTCAAGGGAAGAGAAAGGAAGTTTATATGGTTGATGTAAATAAGCAAGGTAGACTATGTGCTACAAGAAGAGGTTGGAAAGGACAATAAGAGGCCCAGCACAGTGGCTCACACCTGTAATTCCAATACCTTGGGAGGCTAAGACCGGCGGATCACTTGAGGCCAGGAGTTCGAGGCGGGCAGATCACTTGAGGAGGGTGGATCACTTGAGGCCAGCCTGGCCAACACGGTGAAACCCCATCTCTACTAAAAATACAAAAAGTAGCTGGGCATGCTGGTGCATGCCTATAATCCCATCTACTCACGTGGCTGCGGCACAAGAATCACTTGAACCCAGGAGGCAAAGTTTGCATGAGCCAAGATCACCCTCACTGCACTCCAGCCTGGGCAACAGAGCAAGACTCTGTCTCAAAAAAAAAAGTACAAGCACTAAATGATGTATGGCCTTAAAAGCCATGGTAAGTAATGCAAGTTTTTTAAGTTGGATTGAGAACAAGGAGAAAGTTTTTCTATTTTGTTGTTTTTTTTCTTTATTTGCTTTTTTTTAAATTAAACTTAACCCCTCTAAGCAGAAGAGGCTGAGCGCGATGGCTCACGCCTGTAATCCCAGCACTTTGGGAGGCGGAGGCGGGCAGATGGCCTGAGCTAGGAGTTCAACAGCAGCCTGGGCAACACGGTGAAATCCCGTTTCTACTAAAATACAAAAAAAATGAGCCAGGCGTGGCGGCGTGTGCCTGTAGTCCCAGCTACTCGGGAGGCTGAGGCAGGAGAATTGCTTGAACCTGGGAGGCAGAGGTTGCAGTCAGCCGAAATCGTGCCACTGCCCTCCAGCCTGGGCTACAGAGACTCCGTCTCTAAAAAAAAAAGAAGCAGAAGAAGGTTTAGATCAGGGTACAAGATATTATTGAAGATAATAAAGATTGATAAAAGATTGCTTTAGAAAATAAGATTAGGAATGCAAAGTGGAAGCAGAATGTGTGAATTATATAGTATGTGAATTATTTTCTTTTGTTTTTTCTTTTTTTGAGATGGAGTTCCACCCTTGTTGCCCAGACGAGAGTACAATGGAGCAATCTCAGCTCACTGCAGCCTCCACCTTCTGGGTTCAAGCAATTTTCCTGCCTCAGCCTCCTAAGTAGCTGGGATTACAGGCACTTGCCACCATGCCTGGCTAATTTTTCATATTTTTAGTAGAGATGGGGTTTCACCATGTTGGCCAGGCTGGTCTCAAACTCCTGACCTCAGGTCATCCACCCGCCTTGGCCTCCCAAAGTGCTGGGATTACAGGCATGAGCCACTGCACCCAGCTGTGAATTTTTTTCAATAAAACTACTATGTATTTTTTTACGTGACAGTAGAAATTAGGAAACTATTCAAATAGTTAAGAGATATCTATGGTCTGGACACAGTGGATCATGCCTGTAATCATAGCAATTTGGGAGGCTGAAGCAGGCAGATCACTTGAGTCCAGGAGTTCAGGACCAGCCTGGGCAACATGGTGAAACCCCGTCTCTACAAAAAATACGAAACTTAGCCAGGTGTGGTGGTACACACCTGTCGTCCCACCTACACAGGAGACTGAGATGGGAGAATCACTTGAGCCCAGGAAGGTTAAGGCTGCAGTGAGCCATGATTATGTCACTACACTCCAGCCTGGGGAACAGAGTGAGACCCTGTCTTAAAGAAAATAAATAAATAAAAGAAAGAGAGGCCGGGCGCGGTGGCTCAAGCCTGTAATCCCAGCACTTTGGGAGGCCGAGACGGGCGGATCACGAGGTCAGGAGATCGAGACCATCCTGGCTAACACGGTGAAACCCCGTCTCTACTAAAAAATACAAAAAACTAGCAGGCGAGGGTGGTGGGGCGCCCTGTAGTCCCAGCTACTCGGGAGGCTGAGGCAAGAGAATGGCGTGAACCCAGGGCCCGGGCTTGCAGTGAGCTGAGAATCCGGCCACTGCCTCAGCCTGGGAAGCGACAAATGAGACTCCGTCTCAGCAAAAAAAAAAAAAAAGAAAAGAGAGAGACAGAGAGCAATGTCTATGATTTGGACTAGAGAGTTAGCATTGTAGGTTGATAGACCGAGATCATATAGCTAATAACAAGTAGCAATTGTAACCTTTACTGAGTATTTGCTAAGTACCAGGTTACTTTTTCTAAGGAATTTCTGTATATTAACTGATTTGATCTTCTAGCTACTACCCTTTGAGATATAGAACTAATATCCTACTTTAAAGATGAAGAAACTGAGGCACAGAGAGGCAAGTAACTTGTCCATGTTCCCCAAAGCCAGGAAGTGGCATTTGTGCCCCACAGTACAGCAGGAAAGCAGGATGTTATAGTAGTGGAAGGAGCGTGGGCTCTGGGATAATAACCTCCAGGTTCCTCACCTGACTCCACCGTTCAGCTCTAAATCGCGTGTCCTTGATTTAGTGACATAAATCATAGCTCCTACTGTATAACCTTCCTAGTCAAGTTGTTCTCCATGTGGACTGAGCATGTGATCACCACCCTGGCCAATGGTACTAATGGGA
Source organism: Papio anubis (assembly GCF_008728515.1). Taxonomy (NCBI): domain Eukaryota; kingdom Metazoa; phylum Chordata; class Mammalia; order Primates; family Cercopithecidae; genus Papio; species Papio anubis. The sequence continues at coordinate 154,997,447 of NC_044981.1, forward strand.
AGTTACCTTCTGGCAAAGTCTTCCCCGATGCTCTTCAAAAGGGGGAGCCAGGACAGGGACTGCGCTCCTTCCTGCCTTTGTACTTCTACCTGTGAAATCAGGATGCCTGGACTGCTGCATCTTAAGAACATGAGAGGAAGGCTGGGTGCAGTGTGGCTCATGCACGCAAATCCTAGTACTTTTAGGAAGCCAGGTGGAGGTCGCAGGCACAGGAGTTCAAGGCCACAGTGAACTATGATCTATGATCGCCACTGCACTGTAGCCGCAGACAGCAAGGCAAGACTCTATCTCACAACCAAAAAAGAACATAAGGGGAAGCTTATTTTGACACAGGCAAGATAATCATAATCTTGACATGTCCTTAAAGAAAGCTTAATTAATATTGTTACTGTTTCCACATAGCTAGAGGTGATAATAGCAAAGATACAGGACCTATGTGTTCTTTGGTGCTTTTAGGTTGGACTGGATAAAATATCTTTTATTGTATTGATACTCTTTTTTATCATTATTCCTTTATTTTAGAGACAAGGTCTCACTCTGTTGTCCAGGCTACAGAGTGTGCAGTGGCTGAGCTTATAACGCTGCAGCCTCAAATTCACGCTCACACCTGGAGCTCAAAGTGATTCTCTCAACTCAGTCTCCCAGTAGCTGGAACTGCAGTGCGCTACATGCCTGGAGTAATTTTTATTTTTTTTTACTTTTTGTAGACACCAGGGTCTTACTATATTGCCCAAGCTGGTCTTGAACTTCACAGCCTCAAGTCATCTTCCTGCCTCCAGGCTCCCAAAGGTGGATCACAGACATGAGCCACTTGCCTGGCCTCTATATTTGATACTCTTTTAGAAGCATTAGAAATGAAGGACCAGAATCTTTCAGCAGAAGTAAACATTTTCTTTTTAAAATTATATTTTTAGGCTGGGCGGTGGCTCACACCTGTCACCAACACTTTGGGAGGCGGGGCAGGCCCGAGGGATTGTCTGAGATCAGGAGCTCAAGATCAGCCTGGCCAACATGGTGAAACCCTGCCTCTACTAAAACACAAAACTAGTTGGGCATGGTGGGCATGCCTGTAGTCCCATGCTTGGGGGACTGAGGCAGGAGGTGCACAACCCGAGGAGGTGAAGATTGCAGTGAGCGAGATTATACCTGCACTCCAGCCTGGGAGTAACAGAGCAAGACTAGTCTCAAGAAAACAAAACAAAAACTATATATATATATATTATATATGGTTATATATAAACTATATATATATTATATAGTTATATATAAACTATATATATATTATATATAGTTATATATAACTATATATATTATATATAGTTATATATAACCATATATAATATATATATATATAAACTATATATTATATATAAACTATATATTATATATAAACTATATATATAAACAAAGCTATATACATTATATATTATTATATATACATATAATGAAGCTTTGCTTCATTCTTAAGGTTATTTTAATACTTGGGGTCAATATTTTTTGAGAATTCATCTCCAACTGCATACTCAAAATCAATAAAGATGTGGTATAATGTGCAGAAAACTTACAACTTACTAGTAAAGTGGCGTTGAGCTAGAAACATTCCATAAAAAATTTCCAACTCAAAAACACCCATGATTAAAGGAAAGAATTGAAAACATGCAAAATGACATATGTCTATACAAATGTAAGGTGTATCCAAAGTAAAGAAAACTATCCTTTTGGCTAGGTGTGGTAGCTCATGATTGTAGGAGGCCAAGGAGGGAGTATCACTTGAGTACAGGAGTTCAAGACCAGCCTAGGCAACATGACAAGATCCTGTCTCTACAAAAAACTTAAAAATTAGCTGGGCGGGGTGGCATACACCTATAGTCCCAGCTACTCAGGGGGGTACTGAAGTGCGAGGATCACTTCAGCTTGGGAGGTCAAGGCCACAGTGAGCCATGATCATATCATTGCGCTCAGCCTGGATGACAGAGTGAAATCCTGTCTTAAAGTAAAATAAATACAAAATTTTAAAAAGAAAAAATAAAGAAAATTCATGAGGGACAACATTCTGGAAGGTAAAGAAAAAGAAAACTAACATTAATAAGTACCTACTTGGGCAGATCTCTTGAGCTCAGGAGTTCAAGACCAGCCTGGGCAACACGGCAAAAACCCATCTCTACAAAAAATACAAAAATTAATTGAGCATGGTGGCATGCACCTGTAGTCCCAGCGACTAGGGAGGCTGGGGTGGAAGGATCACCTGAGCTCTGGAGGTTGAGGCTGCAGTGAACTGAGATGGTGTCACTGTACTCCAGTCCGGGCAACAGAGTTCCTGTCTCAAAAAAAAAAAAAAAGAAGAAGAAGAAGTGCTTACTGTATAGCCAGTGCACAAATAGCACTTTCTGTATATTATCTTACGTCTCCAGAAAAACCTAAGTTAGGCATTATTATTCCTTATACATGAAGAAACCAAAATACCTTAAAAAGTTAAGTGAATGTCCAAGCCAGGATCTGAAGCTAAGTGACCCAAAACACCAGGATCTCCCTCTCACTCAAACAACCATAGTACTATAAACTAATGAAAGCTGTGCTCCCATTTGTCACAGGCAGGTAACAGAAAATTAAAACACAAACCTCTTTCAGGCTGTCATATCTGAAGTACTCAAGCCTCCTAGAGCAACCAACAACCCACTCCTCCTGGGTCTCCATCCTCCTCAACCTTGCTAGAACTTGGCCCTGCCTACACACTAAGGTCAACTGCCTCTACTAATAAGTGGCACTCTTCTAAAGCCTATCAGCAGCAGGAGCTTTTTCTATGAAAAGCCCAAAGCCAAAGTGTTGGACGGAAGAAATTCCTTTTCCTTCTTTTATTTTTTTGAGAAGGAGTTTCACTCTTTCATCCAGGCTGGAGTATGGTGGCATAATCTCCACTCACTGTAACCTCCACCTTCTGGTTTCAAGCAATTCTCCTGCCTCAGCCACCCAAGTAGCCGGGATTACAGGTGCTCGCCACCACGCCAGGCTAATTTTTGTATTTTTAGTAGAGACGGGGTTTCACCATGTTGGCCAGGCTGGTCTCAAACTCCTGACCTCGTGATCCGCCTACCTCAGCCTCCCAAAGTGCTGGGATTACAGATGTGAGCCACAGCGCTGGCCAGGAAATTCCTTTTCATACACATCTAAAAGCCCTTATATTTTACATAACAGGCTCTTAAGAATTTTGATAATAACTAGGTTTATGTACACTTTGTTGAACTCCAAGTATAAAATATTAATATATTCAGCACTAAATGAAGACGTAAATGACCTAGTCTTCAAATCTGAAGATGACACCAAATTAGGAAGCAAATCATGCTGGGTCGCGATCACAATTCAAGAAGATGTTGATGTGCTACAAAAGTTGGATGAAACTACCAACATAAAATTTAACTAAGGTGCATTTAGGCTTAAAAACTTAATTATCCTAGCTGGGCTCAGTGGCTCACATCTGTAATCCCTGCACTTTGGGAGGCCGAAGCAGGCGGATCACCTGAGGTCAGGAGTTTGAGACCAGCCTGGCCAACACGATGAAACCCCATCTCTACTAAAAATACAAACATTATCCAGGCGTGGCGGCACATGCCTGTAATCGCAGCTACTCAGGAGGCTGAAGCAGGAGAATCACTTGAACCCAGGAGGCACGGCTTGCAGTGAGCAGAGATCGTACCACTTTACTCAAGCCCGAGCAACAGAGCGAGACACTGTCTTAAAAAAAAAAAAAAATTAATTAAAAAATAAATAAATAAATAAATAAATACCTTAATTATCCTGGAAAGAATCAGTTTTTAAAAGTATAAAATAGAGAGTTTAGTGAAGTAATAAATGGTTCAAAAATAATGATAAAGTGTCTATCGTGTACAAAGCTCTGTGCTAGAAACTGCAAATACAATCAGTGGTGAGCTGGATGGATGCTGTTAGCTGCACTCGAAGCAGTGAAGCTGGGTGTGGTGGAGTGCATCTGTAATCCCAGCTACTCAGGAGGCTGAGGTGGGAGGATCGCTTGAGCCCAGGAGTTTAAGACCAGCCTGGGCAACATACCAACAAATCCATCGCAAATTTAAAAATAAATTAATTAATAAAATAAAAATGAAAACAAAACAAAAAAAAATAGGTAGACACAAATAAGTGGATAAACAGCTCTAATAAAGTGTGTGGTATGTCATAAGGGGAAGGGGCAGATGCTATCAGATCACAGGGCCAAAGCTAGTAATCTAGGTTAGGGAGTTTAGGAAGGGTACTCAGAGGAAATGATGTTTCAACTGAGATCAGAAGGGCAGACAGAAGTGTGCCACGGGAAGGGAGGGAAGGAAGGGGGGAGATGTACTAGCCTGAAAGAAGGCCCAGAAACACAACAGTGTGCAACACTGAAGAAAACAGAACAAGTTCAGTTTGGCTGAGATGTAAAGTGAAAGGCAGAGAGAGGTAAGAGATGAATTACTGGAGGAATACAAGGGAGCCAGATGAGGCAGGGTCTTGCAATGATAAGCAGTTTGAATTTAACCCTAAAGGCCACAGGAGCCACTTAAAAGTTTTAAAGAATGCAGTGGCTTATCCCTTCTCTTAAGCCAAAAAGAAGGATACTGGAAACAGAGAAACACATTTTACTATCTTTACCTTTCAGCATATCATAGATAGCCAGTTGGAAAATACAATAGAAAAGAAAAGGATCCCACTCACAATAAGAATTCTAGGATAAAAATAATATTAACTTCCAGGCACAATGACACACTTGCCTGTACTTTCAGCTACTCAAGAGGTTTAAGTGGGAGGATTACTTCAGAGCCGAGGAGTTTGAGACCAGCCTGGGGCCAACATGACGAAACCCCATCTCCACTAAAAATACAAAAATTAGCCAGATGCGGTGGCACACACCTATACTCCCAGCTACTCTGGAGGCTGAGGCACGAGAATCACTCGAGCCCGGGAGGCGGAGGTTGCAGTGAGCTGAGATCACCCCACTGTACTCCAGCCTGGGCGACACAGCAAGACTCTGTCTCAAAATAAAAAAAAAAAAGAAAGTGAAAATACAACCCATGGGATGGGAGAAAATATTTGCAGATCACACCTCTGATAAGGAATCTATATCCAGAATATATAAGGAAATTTTACAATTCAACAATAAAAATACAAATGCCATTTTTAAATGGAAAAAGGATTTAAGCAGACATTTCTCCAAAGATATATAAATGGTCAATAAACACATGAAATGATATTCAATATCATTAGTCATCTGGGAAATATAAATCAAAGTTAAATGAGATACCATTTCACATCCACTAGGATCAAGATGATAAGAAAGACAGACAATAACTAGTGTTAGAGAAGATGCAGAGAAATTAGAAACCTCATACGCTGCTGACGGAAATGTAAATGGTGCAGGCTTGTTTGCTGTCTAGTATAATAATGTCTCCCCCCAGGTCAAAAGTTGGGAAGGCTTGTTTGCAACCCTTATGAAAGATGAGGTTTCCTAAGCTTGGGGTTCCTCAACCGTGACACAAACCTGCTGAGTATACATCACCCACCTGGACTGATCTCTGAATAGCCCCATGGGACTTGAGGAACAAGGGAAACTGAGGCACACATAAAGCTCACATTGCCTGGTAGTCCACGATAAAGTTCTTTATCTCTGATCCAGGAGTTCCATGTCTTTTGCCAACATCCATGAAACAGTAACAGGCTAAAGTGTTATCTTGCAAGCTGGGTAAAATCTCAGACTCCTGAGAGTTGTTGACATCAAGAATTGTAACTGGCATGTAATCAACATATAATAAAAAATTTTAAATTATTAATAAGATATTTTATGTTCTTTTTTTCTATTAGGTCTTAAAGATTTAGTATCTGACATCTGCAACACATCTCAATTTGGAAGCTAAATTTTCATTGGAAATATTTAATTTGTATTTAGACTTCATAAAATCTACAGTTGAGAAAAAGTAAATTCACTTTCCCAAGACGTTCCAAGAATATTTAAAAGTTTTCCAATAGCTGAGCAGTTTTCCAATAGCAGCATCAAGTATCCTTTTTAAATTTTATATTTAACTAAAATTAAATGAAATTAAAAATTTAGTTCCCCAGTCATATTACACATTTCAAGTGCTCAGTGTCTACACGTGGCTAATGGCGATGGTATCAAAGCTCAGGTCCAGTCAATCTTGAAAAAGAACAAAGTTGGAGGACTTATACAATCAGATATTAAAACTTATTATAAAGCTACAAAGTTAGGACTGTGTGGTGCTGGTATAAGAATAGACCAATGGAATAAAACAGAAGCCCACACATACATGGTCACTTGATTTATGTTAAAAGCAGCACTGTGGTAGCCCAGAAAAAAAAGATGCTCTATATAAAAAATGTTGCTGGGTCAACTGGATATCCATGCAAAGAAAAATAAATCTTGACCCTAACCTAACATCATACACAAAAATGAATTCCAGAGGTATCATAGATCTAAACATGAAAGGTAAAACAATAAAGCTTCTAAAAGAACATATAAAAATACCTTCGTGACCTTGAGGTAAGCAAAGATTTCTTAAATAGGACACACACAAAAAGATCGCTAAATTGGACTACACTAAAATTTAGAACTTCTTGGCTGGGCGCAGTGACTCACGACTATAACCTCAGCACTTTGGGAGGCCAAGGCGGGCAGATTACCTGAGGTTAGGAGTTCGAGACCAGCATGGCCAACATGGTGAAACCTCATCTCTACTAAAAACACAAAAAATTAGCTGGGCATGGTGGCGCACCCCTGTAGTCCCAGCTACTCAGGAGGCTGAGGCAGAAGAATCACTTGAACTGGGGAGGCAGAGTTTGCAGTGAGCCGAGATTGTGCCACTGTACTCCAGCCTGGGTGACAGAGTGAGACTCTGTCTCAAAAAAATAAATAAATAAATAATAAAATAAAATTTAGAACTTCTTCAGCTAGGCACAACCCTGTAGTCCCAGCTACTTGCTAAGGTGGGAGGATCGCTTGAGCCCAGGAGTTTGAGGCTGCAGTGAGCTATGACTGCATCACTGCACTCCGGCCTGGGCGACGGAGCAAAACCCCATCTCTAAAAAAATTAAAATTAAATAAGTAAAATAAAATTTGGAGCTTCTGTTCATGAAAAGACTCCATTAGCAATGAAAATGCTAAATTGGACACAGTGGCTCGTGCCAGTAATCCCAACATTTTGAGAGGCCAAGGTGGGAGGATAGCTTGAGGCCAGGAGTCTAAGAACAACCTGGGCAACATAGAGAGATGCTGTCTCTATAAAAAATTTTAACAATTAGCTGGGTGTGGTGGCGCATGCCTGGCGTCCCAGTTACTTGGGAGGCTGAGATGAGAGGACTGCTTGAGCCCAGGAGGTCCAGGCTGCAGTGAACCATGATTGTACCACTGCACTCCAGCCTGGATGACACAGAGAGATGTAATCTCAAAAAAAAATTTTTTTAATGAAAATGCTGGCCTTACACCACTTACAAGATAAGAGATAAATGAAAAAATAAAATTAAAAAGCAAGCTACAGACTGGGAGAAAATACTTGCAATCTATGTATCTGACAAAAGACTTACATCAAGATTATATAAAGAACTACAACTCATTAAGAAACAGACAATGTGCATGTCACAAAAGAGCCTATCCAAATGTCCAGTAAATATATAAATAAGTATTTAACTTTAAAATGTATCAGAGAAAAGCAAAACAAAATCACAATGAGATATCAGTACACACTTATTAGAGTGACTAAAATTAAAAAGAATACCAGCTGTTGGTGAGGATGCATGGTAACTGAAATTTCACACACTGCTAATGGAAAGATACACTGATATAACCATTTCAGAAAACTGGCCTTGTCTACTAAAGCTGAACATACGTATAAAACATGATCCAGCAATTCGATTATTTGGTATCTGCCCAATAGAAAGCATACATACATGCACCAAAGATATGTACAAACATATTCATAGCAGTACTATAGGCCTGGGCAATATGGTGAGACCCCATCTCTACAAAAAATACAAAAATTAGCCAGGCGTTGTGGTGCTCGCCTGTAGTCTCAGTTACTCAGGAGACTGAGGTGGGAGGATCACTTGAACCTGGGAGGTTTAGGTGGCAGTGAGCTGTGATCGCACCACTGTACTCCAGCCTGGGCGACTGGGCAAAACCCTGTTTCCAAAAAAAAAAAGAAAAAAGAGGAAAGAAAAAAGAAAAATTAAAGTTAACAGCAGTTGTCTTTTCTGTATTTTCTACTGTAAACATGATGTAGTATTTTTATAATTAAAAGTAATTTACTTTTAGGCCATGTGCAGTGGCTCACGCCTGTAATCCTAGTACTTTGGGAGGCCAAGTTGGGCAGATCATGACGTCAGGAGTTCTAGACCAGCCTGGCCAACATTGTGAAACCCCGTCTCTACTCAAAATGCAAAAGTTAGCCAGGCATGGTAGCATGTGCCTGTAATCCCAGCTACTCAGGAGACTGAGGCAGGAGAATCTCTTGAACCCAGGAAACAGGTTGCAGTGAGCTGAGCTCACACTATTGCACTCCAGCCTGGGTGACAGAGCAAGACTCCATCTCAAAAAAAAGAAAGAAAAAAAAAAGTTTTTTAAATAGAAAAAATATTAAATCAAATACAAACAGGAGAGACCTGTTTTAATAACTCTAAGAGTTGCAAGTAAGATATGAATGTGACCTGACCACCAAAAGTTAATGCAACAGGACACAGAAAATGTAACCTACAACAGGGATCTAGGCTGACCGTATTTGAAGGAATATATTGTGATATGGGGGTCACATTTTCAGAGTGTCATTCAGAAAGTAGATAGTAATCTCAAGAAGGGGAAGAGTTCAAGGATCTAGAAATTATGTTGTGAGACTTGACGGAGAGCACAAAAGACTGCTGACATTAACAAGACACTTAGCATACAGCATCCCAGCATCCTGCATGTAGCATATGGATGGCAGCAAGAAGTGCTTGGGAAATGAATGAATGAATGGGAGAAATACAATAAGCCTTTAATGTTTTAAAGGTGATTAAATGGAATTGGGACAAGGTGGCACCCAATAATTTGATAAACAATGAGTAAATGAGTAAATAAATGAATGAAATATTATCAGTCTTGATATGTTAAAAGAACGGTCACACATGGAATCAGTATTAGTGTTATATATACTGTACCCGAGGAAAAATTCAAGATGAATGGGGAGAAGTTACATAAGTGCTCAAATTCCATCCTACTTAAGAGTTTTCTCAAAATTAAGGCTATCCAAAAATCAATAGGATGCCTCAAAAAGAAGCAGTTAAGGCAGAAGCTACATGTCTAACACTGTTTGACTATATGGCCCAGAGGCCCTCTGTAGCGCTAATACTCTATGCTTCTATGAAATGCCATCTTGAGGATGGGCACAGTGGCTCACATTTGTAATCCTAGCCTTTTGGGAGGATGAGGTGGGTAGATAATCTGAGGTCAGGAGTTCAAGGCTAGCCTGGCCAATGTGGCAAAAACCCATCTCTACTAAAAATACAAAAATTAGCCAGGTGTGGCGACAGGCGCCTGTAGTCCCAGCTACTCAAGAGGCTGAGGCAGGAGAATCACTTGAACCTGGGAGGCAGAGGATACAGTAAGCCAAGATCGCACCATTGTACTCCAGCCTGGGCAACAGAGCACAACTCTCAAAAAAAAAAAAAAAAAAAAAGCCATCTTTAGATCTTGCTGTGCAACAAATAATTCACAATCACCAATCACTCCAGTTCCTTTTGAAACCAGTATCCATTTCTTACTAAATGAAGATAGTTTACCTGCATAGTATAAATCAAATTTCAACAGCTTTCTTTGAAACATAATGGCAAAAGAAGTACTTCGTAGCCTGATGTGGTAGCTCACAACTGTAATCCCAGCAATTTGGGAAGCTGAGGCGGGCACACTACTTGAGCCCAGAAGTTTGAGACCAGCCTGGGCAATATGCTGAAGCCCTGCCTCTACCCCTGCCCAAAAAAATTATAGATTTAGAGGTTCAAGAAAAAAAAATACAAAAATTAGCCGGGCATAGTGGTGGTGGCTTGTGCCTGTGGTCCCAGCTACTTGAGAGGCTGTCAGGAGGCTCACATGAGCCCAGAAGGTTGAGGCTGCAGTGAGCCGTGATCATGCCACTGCACTCCAGTCTAGGTAACAGAGCAAGATTCTGTCTCAAAAAAGAGGTAATTCATAATTTCTAAGAACTTCTAGGTGTTCAGAGTATCCAGAGGAAAGGTAGCGAAGTCCAGGAGAACAAAAACCATCCCTGGTTATCTACAGCGGCCCTTTGCACAATCTCAGAAAAATCAAAACTGCATTTTCTGGAATTCAAAGCACTGAATTCAGACTAGGCCCTTGGCCATTGTTAATATAATGAGCCTCTCCAGAATTAAAATGGCTCTAGAAATTCTGTGTAAAGTTGAGTTCATTCAATTTCTACTCACTGACTAGAATCCACCACCTCTGGCATGTCATGGTTAATATTTCAATTACATACATTTATGTAACATTTCTGATTATTTCAAAAGACTTTCTCACATAATAACCTATTTGAGTCTCATAAATGACCTGCAAGGAAGGTAGGAAAATGAATCTCATTCTACAGATGAGAAATAGAAATACCAAATCAAATGATTGATCCAGTACTGCAGAATGAAACAAAAATCGCAATCTAGTCTTTTCCAGACCAGGTTTTATTAGTCATCTGGTATCCCATATGTTCACCATTCCTAAAACAGAACTGATCAAAATGCTTCAAAGTAACAGTTATGGAATAAAGGAGCTTCACTTCTTCACAAAGAGAAAGAAGACGGTTGCCAAAAAGAACACATGCTTAGTTAAATGAAATCAAAACTATATAAGGAATTCAGATTTCCAGTTTAAAATGTTTATCCAACTGCTCTGAGAAAAATGCACAATCAGGAAAAGCACTTTAATATTTCTAAAGGACTGGATTAAAATTTCAGCTGTAAACTTCATTACTGTAATTAGATTTTTAATGCATATTTATTAAACATCCATTTAAATACTGTGTTCACAATTATTCATGAGTTATTTGTACATTTGTGTTGATTTTAACAAACTGTAAACAGTGGCCACTGACCAGCAATGTTCTCCTGCAATGACAGAAGACCATACTAAGGTCATTGGCAGCCCATTTTATGCTCTATTATGTTCTAATTATACCCAAAAGATAAATATTCAGTTGCTTTTTTGAAAACTGCAGTGGTCATCAATGACCCAAAAAGTCAGACTTACCATTGACATTAAAGACCTATGTTTCATTCTGTGATGAACAAACAAAGTACAGGACAGAAGAAAATCAAATCTTAATTAAACTCTTTCTTTAGAAAAACAACATAAGCCATCATCAAGGAATGCATTGCAAGATGATTTACTTTATTTATAAAAGGCTGAGTTAGGGACTTTAAAAGGGTGCTTTTGATTTAAATAGAAAAATTATGAAAATTGAAACTAAATGCTTTCTGGTTATCATTCTTTTCCTTCAGAAGCTAGTTAATCTTAAATGTGCCAATGTGTATAACTTTACAAAAGGAAAAAAATAGTACTTTAAATTTCATGATAACAAATCAGTAAAATAATGACTAAAAATCTGAATAAAGCTATTCTGAAGTAATTATAGGCATGGCCCAGCATACTGAGTAACTCCTTAATATTCACCCTGTTCACATACTATTTAATAAAGACATCTAAAGGATCTAATTTTTTTCAAAAGATTTTTAAACCCATTCATTTGTTATGTTAGTTTAAATTTTATACACACACACATATAAATGAGAATTTCAAAATGGAATCCATAGGAGTTGCATTTAAATTATATTATGAAGAAATGGAGGAACGAATTACATGTTCAGGCTTAAAAACTTGTTGAAAACTGCCACCTAGTCAAGAGTATGGATAGATAACATGTTGATAGAGTAGCTTCTGGGATGGGAACAATGAAGACAAGAAATAAGCAGGATAAGCAGGATGGTTAAAGGAGATTATGAAAGAGATTCTGGAGATTAAAGTATCAGGTATCTCCAGGCAAGGAGTAGAAATGGTCCTCAATAGAGAACCTTGGGCAACGGAAGCAAAAGACAGCAGGAAGAAGTAGCATCCATAACGCTTTTAGGAGAGAAGATAGAGCTAGGTGGGGTAGAGCACACCTGAAGTCTACTACTGGAGACTGGGGTTGTAGGATCACTTGAGCTCAAATTAGAGACCAGGCTGGGCATGGTGGCTTATGCCTGTAATCCTAACACTTTGGGAGGCCAAGGCAGGAGAAAAGCTTGAGCCCAGGAGTCCAGACCAGTGCAAGCAACATAGTGAGACTGTGTCTCTAATTTTAAAAAGAAAAAAAATAAAAGGCCAGGCGTGGTGGCTCACACCTGTAATCCCAACACTTTGTAAGGCTGAGACAGACAGATCATTTGAGATCAGGAGCTCGAGACCAGCCTGGCCAACATGGCAAAACCCATCTCTACTAACAGCACCAAAATTAGCCGGGTGTGGCAGCTCACACCTGTAATCCCAGCTACTCAGGAGGCTGAAGCACAAGAATCACGTGAACCTGGGAGACGGAAGTTGTAGTGGGTGACAGAGCGAAACTCCAATTTCCAGAGTCAAGGAAACTTATCTTTTGAGCTATTGACAGCTTTTAACAATTAAGTAAAGTATACTCCTGTAAACAAAATTTGGAGCATAATCTTTTCTCTCTACCTGATTTCTCCAGAACTGGAAAACAATTAGTGAGTATCTTAACTTATGGCAATAGTTATTTGCTTAAGTGCAATAATTATCTGTTTTCATTTGTAACAGGGCACAACTGGAGAAACTGGTTATTTTACCAAGGTTTTGACTGAAGTGGTGTGCTTTCCTTTAAGGAATCAAACTTGACTTACAGAGCCAATAAAAGCTTCTTTAGAAACTGGCCTCATATCTTGTCTACACAGTCCCTACACAGGGTTCCTGATCTGTAGTAAGTAAATAAGTAAAGTACAGGCCCAGGAGCCCCAAGTTATCTTGGAACCTCAAGAGAAGAGGTATTTACTCAACTCATAGGTATTTGAGGGTACAAACCCATGGCTGGGCTCGGCTTTTATAAAAAAAGTCTTACCTGAGATTCCTTCTATGGAACAGAGTTCCATCAAAGCCAATTTTAAAAGCCTATGTGAAAAATAATTATTTTTCCTGTACTTCATACAAATATCAGGCCAAGTATAATAAAGCAAATCGGTCTTACCATGATTTGTCTTTAGTAAAAATGGGAGACTAGAGAGAAAAATTATGTTTCAAGAACTATGGTATACCTGTTATTAAATTCTAGTCTAGGGCTGGGAGTGATGGCTCACGCCTGTAATCCCAGCACTTTGGGAGGCCAAGGTGGGCAGATCACCTGCAAGAGTTTGAGACCAGCCTGGCCAACATGGTGAAACCCTGTCTCTACCAAAAATACAAAAATTAGCAGGGCATAGTGGTGGCACCTGAAATCCCAGCTACTCAGGAGGCTGAGGCAGGAGAGTCACTTGAACCTGGGAGAGGGAGGTTGCAGTGAGCTGAGATCATGCCAATTGCACTCCAGCCTGGGCATCAGAACAAGATTCTGTCTCAAAAACAAAAATATATATAGTCTCATCAGTTGTTTTTAAGTTTTTTCACAATTTAGACTGATTCTGCTTATTCTTGTAAATCAATCAGTGATCTCTGGTTGCTGCTCAGAAGAAACAAGAGGGATGGGTAATGTAAAAATCTGGATCAATATGCTAATCCTGGGCACATACTGGAATCAGCTAGCAACCCCACATCAGCTTGGTTCCAATAGTTGCCCAGTTCATGGAAAACCTTCTAAGTTCCTTTACTTGGAATTATTTTATTTATTTTACCTGACTATTATGGAATATATTGCTACTCTACTCTTTGTGAAGGAATGCAGGATAAGCTTACTCAATGTTCTCTTAAATTGAACAGTTATTAATCTTCCAGATATCACCTTTTGTCAGAACTCAAAAGTTATGAGTGGCCCTCGCCATATCGACGCTTTCTGACTGAGCTCCTCTCTACCCTGAATACAAGAGACCCTAATAGTTAGGCAGGAATAGCATTGCCCCTATTCAGCCTCAAGAAGTTGCAGAAGATGGATCTTTGTTTCTCTTCAACCCTTAGGATTAAGGGTTTCCTTGTAAAAGGGAGTGGGGGAAATGTCAGAGGCGTTTGAACACGAGCAACTCCATTTTGAAGAAGGGCTGGGTAAAATAAGTCTGAGACTTGGTGGGCTGCATTCCCAGGAGGCTAAGGCATTATTAGTCACAGGATGAGACAGGAGGTTGGCACAAGATACAGGTCATAAAGACCTTCCTGATAAAACAACTTGCAGTAAAGAAGCCAGGCAAAACCAAGATGGTGATGAGAGTGACCTCTGGTTGGCGTCACTGCTACACTCCCGCCAGCACCACGACAGTTTACAAATGCCTGGCAATGTCAGGAAGTTACCCTATATGGTCTAAAAAAAGGACCATGAATAATCCATCCCTGGTTTAGCATATAATCAAGAAATAACCATAACAATGGACAATCAGCAGCCCTTGGGGCTGCTCTGTCTATGGGGTAGCCATTCTTTCATTCTTTTACTTTCTTAATAAATTTGCTTTCACTTAAAATAAATAAATAAATAAATAAACCCCACAAAATTCAAGACCAGCCCAGGCAACAGAGTGAGGCTTGGTCTTAAAAAAAAAAAGAAAGAAAGAAAATAAGTGTTGAATATACTCAGCCAGAAGCGGAATGACATTTTTTTTTTTTTTGAGACTGAGTTTCAATCTTGTCGCCCAGGCTGGAGTGCGATGGAGGTGATCTCGGCTTACTGCAACCTCCACCTCCAAGGTTCAAGCAATTCTCCTGCCTTAGCCTCCCAAGTTACTGTAATTATGGGCATGTGCCACCACACCTGGCTAATTTTGTATTTTTAGTAGAGACAGGGTTTCACCATGTTGGCCAGGCTGGTCTTGAACTCCTGGCCTCAGGTGATCCACCCACCTCGGCCTCCTAAAGTGCTGGAATTACAGGCGTGAGCCACGGCGCCCAGCTCTAAATGACTTTTTTGTCAGAGAACTTCAGAGAATATCACTGCACCAGGTCCTAGGCTGAACTACCAATTTCTGGACCCTGACATCTATTATTTTTGTGATACTTCTTGTGAAAAGACAAATCTGAAAGTAGTCATATCCTATTTAAATATTCGTCATTTACTTAAAGAGAATAAAGCTCTTGAAGTATAAAGCAGTGCTAATCTACAGTAAATCAATAATCCATTCTAGGCCTCTGAATTTTCTTTTTATCAGTTCTACTTTTGGGCACATCCTACTACACCTCCTCCTCCCTCCACCCCAGAACTACATCCAGGGTACTAGCTATGCCTAAGTAGTAAGCTATGCTATACTTTAAAAAAATAATGATCTATAAAATCCTCCATTATCATAAAGATAATCAGTCTCAGGAATAGACATGATCTTCTTTTCTAATACAATAAATATTAACAAAAATCCAAGAAACATGAAATAAGTTTCACATAAAGATATTCATCTAATTGGATAATAAAAAGTTAAGTTCAGGCCAGGCGTGGTGGCTCACACCTATAATCCCAGCACTTTGGGAGACCAAGGTGGGCGGATCACGAGGTCAGGAGATCGAGACCATCCTGGCTAACACGATGAAACCCCATCTCTACTAAAAATACAAAAAATTGGCCGGGCGCAGTGGCTCACGCCTGTAATCCCAGCACTTTGGGAGGCCGAGGCGGGTGGATCACCTGAGGTCGGGAGTTCGGGACCAGCCTGAGCAACATGGAGAAACCCCGTCTCTACTAAAAATACAAAATTAGCTGGGCGTGGTGGCGCATGCCTATAATCCCAGCTACTAGGGAGGCTGAGGCAGGAGAATTGCTTGAGCCTGGGAGGTGGAGGTTGTGGTGAGCCAAGATCGTGCCATTGCACTCCAGCCTGGGCAACAAGAGTGAAACTCC
This sequence comes from Papio anubis, assembly GCF_008728515.1. Lineage (NCBI taxonomy): Eukaryota > Metazoa > Chordata > Mammalia > Primates > Cercopithecidae > Papio > Papio anubis. The sequence continues at coordinate 155,013,487 of NC_044981.1, forward strand.
GCCTCAAAAAAAAAAAAAAAAAAATTAGCTGGGCGTGATGGTATGCACCTGTAGTCCCAGCTACTCAGGAGGCTGAGGCAGAAGAATCGCTTGAACCTGGGAGGCGGAGATTGCAGTGAGCCGAGATCACTCCACTGCACTCCAGCCTGGACAACAGTGAGATTGTATCTCAAAAAAACAAACAAACAAACAAACAAAAAAAAGCAAGTTCAGATGCTATAACCAGTGAGTGTTAAGGGAAACAGAAAATAAGTCCAAAGACTATTTTCTTAACTAGTAATATGTACTACTAATAAATTGTACCTTGGCAAGTAACATGTAAAAGAGAAACAAAATATGTATAAATGTATAAATAAATAAATAAATAATAAACTATACCAATTCATATGGCTGAGGAGGGTTAGTTCTACTCACATTAATACCTAATCGGGGGGTGGGCCTGGTGGCTCAAACCTGTAATCCCAGCACTTTGGGGGGCCAAGTTGGGCAGATCACCTGAGGTCAGGAGTTCAAGACCAGCCTGGCCAACGTGGCAAAACCCCATCTCTACTAAAAATACAAAAAAATTAGCTGGGCAGTGGTGGTGCATGCCTGTAGTCTCAGCTACTTAGGAGGCTGAGACAGGAGAATCACTTGAACCCAGGAGCCAGAGGTTGCAGTGAGCCAAGATCACACCATCGTACTCCAGCCTGGGTGACAAGAGTGAAACTCCAACTTAAAAGAAAAAAAAAAAAAAAAACCCCTAATAGAGAATAAACTCCTGTGTACATATACTGAAGAGATTATGGAGTTAAATATGAATCATCATTTAATACAAGCACCTAAAAATATAATATTGTGATATTGTCAGCATAATAAAAAGAAATCACAAGATGTGATCCTCATATTACCTTGCTTCTATGAAACACATTTAATTTCTAAGGTTAGCTTAAAGAAAAGGGATTTCAGATATGCTAATTTTTAGGTTTTAGAAAACCTATGAACATTTCCCTCCCTGGCTTCTCTCCTAGTCTCCTAAGACCACTCTATGAGGCCCCCTTCTTCTGCTCACAAAATGGCAAGTTTCCTCAAGCACTAGCCCTTAGCTTTTGCTTTTTCTTTTATTTTCTCTTCTTTTTTTAGAGACAGGGTCTCATTATGTTGCCCAGGCTTGTCTCAAACTCCTGGCCTCAAGCAATCCTCCTGCTTTGGCCTCATGAATAGCTGGGATTTCAGGCACAAGCCACAGGCTCATTTCATTCTACACATATATTCCCAGGCTCATTCTTCTATTTTCATGGCTCCCAATACCTCATATTTTCTTTCTTAATCTCAGATCCCCAAGTGTCCTACAACTAACTAGACTTATTTACCTGGAACTATAAAAAAATGCCTCAAATTTAACAAGCCCCAAACTGAATCTCCCTCTAAAATACTTTGGCCCTACTATTTTGTTTCGTTTTTGTTTTGTTTCTTTTGATTAAATTGCCCAAACTCAGAAAGCTAAATTGCTTTTTTATTGTTTTACTTTTTACTTATTATGTCACCTGCAATAGGAAACCTAAATTTACCTTCACTCCTTCCTTTCCTTGTCTCCTCTAAGTATGTCCAAGTTTTATTTTATTTTATTTTATTTATTTTATTTTATATTTTGAGACAAGAGTCTTGCTCTGTCCCCTAGGCTGGAGCACAGTGGTGTGATCTTGGCTCACTGCAACCTCCGCCTCCTGGATTCAAGCGATTCTCCTGCCTCAGCCTCCCAAGTAGCTGGGATTACAGGCATGCACCACCATGCCCAGCTAATTTTTGTATTTTTAGTAGAGACGAGGTTTCACCATGTTGGCCAGACTGGTCTTGAACTCCTGACCTCAGGTGATCCACCAGCCTCAGCCTCCCAAAGTGCTGGGATTACAGGCATAAGCCACTGTGCCTGGCCAAGTATGTTAATTCTATCAAAGAAGTGTCTCTGAATTCCCTCCCTCTGCTGCCCTGCTCTCCTTCACCACAGCAGTAATTCAGCCCCTAAACCACTCCCTAATACTCTATCTACTTCAACTTCCTCCTAAATAATCACCCAGCTTCCAGTATTCTCCCATCCAGGCATTTCTTTTTTTTTTTTTTTTTTTTTTTTTTTGACGGCGGCTCGCGCCGTTTTTTCCCCCGGGCTGGAGTGCAGTGGCGCGATCTCGGCTCACTGCAAGCTCCGCCTCCCAGGTTCACGCCATTCTCCTGCCTCAGCCTCCGAGTAGCTGGGACTACAGGCGCCCGCCACCACGCCCGGCTAGTTTTTTGTATTTTTAGTAGAGACGGGGTTTCACCATGTTAGCCAGGATGGTCTCGATCTCCTGACCCCGTGATCCACCCGCCTCGGCCTCCCAAAGTGCTGGGATTACAGGCTTGAGCCACCGCGCCCGGCTCATCCAGGCATTTCTGATCTGTTTTTCAGGTGGCCACAAGAACAATCACGCTAAAACAGATCTGATCACTTCTATTCCTGAGAAACTTCCACTAGTGTCCCACTGAGCTTAGACATCTTAACATACTGTAAGAGACTCTTCTCAACCAGATCAGCCCACCTTTACAGCTTCATCTCTAGCTGCTCTCTCAGAGACCATAAACCAATAAGGGCCATGTACAGCTCACATCCATACTTTTGCTAGAAATAAAAAATCTGGCCAGGCGCAGTGGCTCACACCTGTAATCCCAACACTCTGGGAGGCCGAGATGGGCAGATCACCTGAGGTCAGTAGTTTGAGAACAGCCTGACCAACATGTTGAAACCCCCTCTCTACTAAAAATATGAAAATTAGTCAGGTGTGGTGGCGGACGCCTGTAATTCCAGCTACTCAGGAGGCTGAGGCAGGAGAATCATTGGAACCTGGGAGGCAGAGGTTGCAGTGAGCCGAGATCACGCCATTGCACTACAGCCTGGGTGACCGAGCAAGACTCTGTCTCAAAAAAAAAAAATCTTCCCCTCTCCAAGCAGAGCTGCTTCCTCCTCTGTAGTCTTATAACACTTTAAACAGGCTTAGATCATGGTACAATGTGTTATTAATGTTCATTGTTACATTAAAAAACTATTATAAATAGCAGGTAAGTTTGTGACTCTGAAGCAAAAACACCTGGGTTTAAAATCCAAGTTGGGGGCAACCCGCTCGGGTCCCCTTCCACACTGTGGAAGCTTTATTCTTTTGCTCTTCGCAATAAATCTTGCTGCTGCTCACTTTAAAAAAAAAAAAAAGAAAAAGAAAAAAAAATCCAACTTGGGTGACCATCCCTGTTTATTCATCTATAAAATACAGACAACAATTTTTATAGGGTTTTATGAAGATTAAATTATGAAACAGAAACTGCTAGCAAAATGCCTAGAACACAGAAGGGGCTCATCAAATGCTGGCTACCATAATACCATCTGCCTTTCAAGGCTATGGGCTATTCAAGGGCTGGAACTCAAGGGCTGGAACTCAGTTTCATTCACTTTTCCTTTTTTTTTTTTTTTTTTTTTTGAGACAGGGTCTCATTTTGTCACCCAGCCTGGAGTGCAGTGACACCATCTCTCTCAGCTCACTGCAGCCTCGACTTCCTGGGCTCAAGTGATCCTCCCACCTCAGCCTCCCAAATAGCTGGGACTACAGGCGTGCACCACCACACCCAGCTAAGTTTTGTATGTTTTTAGAGAGGGGGTTTTACCATGTTGCCCAGGCTGGTCTCAAACTCCTTAGCTCAAGTGATCCTCCCCCCTCAGAATCCCAAAGTGCCCAGATTACAGGCGAGAGCCACCATGCCCAGCCACATTACACTGTACTAAATAGTAGACTTCAAAAGATGAAAAATGAAGATAAAATAGAAATGTAAACAATAAATTACCCCCCAAAAAAATCAGGAAAGGGCCGGGCGCAGTGGCTCACGCCTATAATCCCAGCACTTTGGGAGGCCGAGGCGGTGGATCACGAGGTCAGGAGATCAAGACCATCCTGGCTAACACGGTGAAACCCCATCTCTACTAAAAATACAAAAAATTAGCCGGGCATGGTTGCGGGCCCCTGTGATCCCAGCTACTCGGGAGGCTGAGGCAGGAGAATGGCGTGAACGCATGAGGCAGAGCTTGCAGTGAGCCAAGATCGTGCCACTGCACTCCAGCCTGGGCGACAGAGTGAGACTCCATCTCAAAAAAAATAATAAAATAAATAAAACATAAAATCAGGAAAGGGATAGAAAACAGATTTGTAAATCAGACTCCGAATACTGAACAAAATTTCAACTAAAATTTTCCCTTTATTTAAAGATGGGGGCAGGGCGCTGTGGCTCACGCCTGTAATCCCAGCACTTTGGGGGACCGAGGCTGGTGGATCACCTGAGGTCAGGAGTTTGAAACCAGCCTGGCCAACATGGTGAAACCCCGTCTCTACTAAAAATACAAAAATTTGCCAGTGGTGGTGGACATCTGTGATCTGAGGCGCCCACCCAGGCTGAGGCAGGGAGAATTGCTTGAATCCAGGAGGTGGAGGTTGCAGTGAGCCAAGATCATGCCATTGCACTCCAGTCTAGGAGACAGAGCAAGGCTTCATCTCAAAAATATATACATATATACAAAATAAAAATAAAGAGGGGAAGGGAGCATCCTTAGATACAATTAAATGGACCTCTAACCTAACTGCATTTTCATCTAATCGTCACACCCAGAACTGGCTAAATTTTGTATATTCCAGAAAATATGAGTACAGATTAATAGCACAGCCTTTACTTGAATTCAGAAGTTCTGACACTTACTAGCCATATATCTTCAGCAACCTTGAATTCGTGATCTCCAAATGAGGATAATGAGGAATAATAAGATAATGTACGCAGAAAGTACTTAGCATATTGTATGACACAGAAAAAGCATTCCGTGAATTTTATATGTTATAATGATGGTCCTTAAATCTTAATGTTCATAAATCATGGTATATACATAGAATGGAATACTATTTTTAAAACTTAAAACACAAGGCAGTTCTATTAATATGAAATTGATATGGTATTGATATGGAATGATCTCCAAGCTACTAAATTTAAAAAGAAATTAACAATTAACAGAATTAACTGCTGTATACACAAAACAATGTGTAGAGCATGTTACTACTTCTATTTTTTTAAAACGGTTAGCTCTATATGTATATGCTTGTACATACGCAGAATGTCTCTGGAAGAATACATAAGAAACTAGTATCAGAGATTGCCTCTGAGGAGAAAAACTAAGCAGCTAAGGGATAGGGATAGAAGAAAGCCTTACATTTTGCCATATTCTTTCTTGCACCCGTTGAAATTTATACTATTTGCTTTTATTGACTACCAAAAACGAAAAATAAAATTCATATTATAATCCACAGCTTACACTACCAGAATATTCCATTATACATTTATTTATTTATTTATTTATAATGACTACTTCAGCAGACCAGGGCTACCTCCTAGGCAGTGTGTGGAGCCCATTCCATTATACTAAGTGCATTATGCTAATCTTTCGATAAAAACGTAAGGTGATGTAATCAAAGTTCTAGTAATAATTTCAACTGCATTGATGATAAGGGTCAAAGATTGTCATATTTTTAGCTAAATTAATCAATAAGAATCTATTTATTAAGGTATATACTTTATTAAGGTCATCAATCTATTAAGGTATATTACAGGGGTTGCTTGAATTTGAGAAAAAGGAAAACAAGTATGTGGATCAGGGAGACAATGAGAATAATTTCATTCATTCATTCAAAAATCATATTTGCATATCAGGTACCACTCATTGCGCTAAGTGCTTAGGAAACAATGACACAATGTCCTTGCCTTTGAAAAACGTGCAGTTTAGTGCGAGTATATGAATAGAGCAGTAAAACTGGCACTCTTGACTTGGTTACTCAGAATATACATTCATTCATTCACGAACATATAACTGAATGAAGGAAGCCAGGGAGAAGGAAAGCCCGGTGACAAAATAATTCCACTGAAGCCTCTAGTGACTTTAAAAGAACACCAAGAACCGATCCCTAAATCTGAGAATGCGTGTGGACCTTCTTTCCCAGAATCACGAGAGACAGCAGGGCCTGCAGAGGTCCCAGGCGCGGCTCTTCCTCCAGTGCCCGTAAGTCACCAGCCCCGAGAGCTTGGAAAACGCAGAGGGTAGGGGTCCCCAGGCCCCAACCCCACACCTGCATCACTGCAAGCCAGGCACTCCCACTGGGCTCAGCTCTCTAAATGTCCCGGAGGGAAGAAACTCTGAGTCGACCTCTGACCCTCAAAATGAAAGTCACTCAGGGTTATTTCCCTCAGTGCTCAGGGCTCATTCACAGACAGTATAAAAGGTCAAGAGAAATGGAAACACCTCTCGAGGAGCCCTTAGCTTCGTGAAAGCAGGAGACACCTGGGGTAGATCGGACAAGGAGGGTGACCCCAGAGCCTTCTCCAGTCATATGCAGTCGGCTCGGACTACTCATGGCACAATCACTGACCTTTCCAAAGGGGCTTCCCAGGGGCGGTGGCCAGAGGAGCGAGAGCGGCGGCCCGGGCCCCGCACCCAACACATCTCCCTCTCAGCGGGCTCTGTGCTAAGGGGCGCAAGGTAACCAAGAGCGACCAGGAGGCCGCCATCTTGAACTCCGTACGAGGAGAGGAAGAGGAAAACTTTATTGAAACCCAAGAGAGACGGTGGCAAAGTCAAATCTCGCCGTGCACGCTGAAGGCTCCACCCGACAGAACCAAGGGATCAGTTAGGGAACGTGACCTCCAGTAGCCAGATGGGCGGGCTGCACTCCCGTGCCCTCCCGTCCTTCCGGACGCTGCCAGCCGGGACTACGACTCCCAGCATGCAGTGGGGCGGGGCGGAACGGAACGGAACGGGCAGCTCCAGTTTGGGCAGCTGGAGGGAGGGTGATTCTCCGCTCGGCGCTGGCGGCCTAGGAACCCGAAGTTTTCAAGGAATTGGGAAGTGATTATGACGGGTGGGCAGGTAACCACTCTTGAGCCTTTTAAGTTAGCTCACATGACCGAGATTCCGAAACCTGAATAAAATGGAGGTGACCCAGTGGGCCCTCGGGTTTTAACGCAATAGTGATGTCACTTCGTCACACCTCCCTAAATGGTAGGCCCATTTTTTATTTTACCTCCAGCGTCCAACTTATCTTTGACGAGTACCTGAAATGTGTGCGTACCGTTTTCCCTTTTCGTATTTGAGTAATCTAAATGGTACGCACTCAAATGTTTTGAAAGAATGTGTAAGTGGCATGGGAAAGCCAAAGGCCTAAGAAGGACTGTTGGTGGACTGAGAAGTCATGGGACAGTGTATCCGAAGGGTAACTTCTCATTGATCAGCCCTAATTTGATTAAACAATACATGCTTTGAGATACTATAATAAGCGAATTAGGAGTACAAATTGCTCTCCAGAAGAGGCTGGCAATCCAGTAAGCGAGATGAATTCCAGAAAAGATAATACAGGCCAGGCTAGGTGGCTCATGCCTGGGAAGCCAAGGCAGGAGAACTGCTTGAGCCCGGGAGTTTGAGACTAGTCTGGGCAACATAGCGAGATCCTGTCTCTGCAAAAAATACAAAAATTAACTGGGCATGGTGCCTGCGCCCTGTCGTCCTAGTTACCAGGGAGGCCGAGGTGGGGTTGCGTCCCGGAGGTGGAGGCTGCAGTGAGCTGGGATTGTGCCACTGCACTCCTGCCTGGGAGACAGAGTGAGTCCCTTCTCAAAAAAAAAAGAAAGCCGGGCGCCGTGGCTCACGCCTGTAATCCCAGCACTTTGGGAGGCCGAGGCGGGCGGATCACAAGGTCAGGAAATCGAGACCACGGTGAAACCCCGTCTCTACTAAAAATACAAAAAATTAGCCGGGCGCGGTGGCGGGCGCCTGTAGCCCCAGCTACTCCGGAGGCTGAGGCAGGAGAATGGCGGGAACCCGGGAGGCGGAGCTTGCAGTGAGCCGAGATCGCGCCACCACACTCCAGCCTGGGTGACAGAGCCAGACTCCGTCTCAAAAAAAAAAAAAAGAAAAGAAAAGAAAAGGCCGGGCGCAGTGGCTCACGCCTGTAATCCTAGCATTTTAGGAGGCTGAGGCAGGCGTATCAACTGAGGTCAGGAGTTCAGGACCAGCCTGGCCAACATGGTGAAACCCCGTCCCTACTAAAATACAAAAATTAGCCGGCATGATGGCGGGTGCCTGTAATCCCAGCTACTTGGGAGGCTGAGGCAAGGAGAATCGCTTGATTCCGGGAGAGGGTGGCTGCAATGAGTCGAGATCGCGCCACTGCACTCCAGCCTGGGCGGCTGAGCGAGACTCTGTCTCAAAAAAAGAAAGAAAAAGAAAAGAGAAGAGGAGGGTAGGGAAAGGGGGAGGGGAGTGGGAGGGAGCAAAATAAAAAGGTTTTTAAAATAAATTTTTAAAAAAGATAATTCAGTGTTGTGGAATCAATGAGAGAGCAATTTGGCTAGTAAATCAAAAAGGACTTCTAAAAGCTCACCTTTTTTTTTTTTTTTTTTTTTAAAGAGAAGTGACCTCACTATGTTGCCCAGGCCCAAGTGCTGTGGCTATTCACAGACTCCATCATTGTGCATAGCAGCCTTGAACACCTGAACTTACATGATCCTCCTGCTTCAGCCTCCCCAGTAGCTGGGACTACAGGTGCCAACTACCATCCCAAGCTTTAAACGCTTTTTTTTTAATTTTTAAAAACATGGAATACTTCACGAATTTGTGTGTCATCCTTGCACAGAGTTCGTGCTCATCTTCTCTGTATGGTTCCAATTTTAGTATATGTGCTGCCAAAGCAAGCACTACAAGCTTAACTTTTAAGAGATAAAGACCTTCCAAGAACAGGGAATAGAGTGAAATAAGGCAGGCAAGAAAGTCTGGAGTATAGGAAGGAGAAAGTTCAGTTGTGTGAAAACAAATGAAAAGACTACACTAAGAAGAATTCCAGGAAGTCAGGCAGTTAATCCACACTAGAAGAGAAATTCCAAAGAAACAAGAAAGAGAAACTGTAGCATGGCCTAATAATTTAGAGACGTCTCTACCAACTTGGTCAAATCATTTATAGAAAAAATTATTTTGATTGTATCTGTCAAAATAAGCCAATTGACACTGACTATTTATCTTCTATCTGTAATTCCACGACCTGGCATGACAAACTGTTCTTCCATACTGTGGTGATTTTTTTTTATTTTGTTGCTAATTTTTGGTGTGACACTTTATGAAAGACCTTTTGAAAAATCTGATTGTTTCTCCCTTGACTTGAATATGTATTTATCACACTCAAAAGACTTTCAGAGAGTATTTAGATTTCATTATGTTTGCCCGAAAAATCACTTGCCTTGGCCAATGAAATTATCCTTTATTAGAAATTCCAACAGCTTAATTATTATGGAGGTAATATAAGCACTCATGGATAATTTAATGCCAAAGAAGACCTACAGGAAATTTTCACATGGTTGTGCAAGTAGACAGAAACATAGGAAATCAACTTTATTTTATACAAATGTAAGCTAATTTAGAGGGAAATAACTTAGATTAACTTAATAACTTAGATTGTAATTGATGTATTCGATTATATTATAATTGATGTAGTCAAGAGAATGACCAGAAGACTAAGTAGCCATTGTAAACCATTTTATTAAAACATTAATCCTGCTGTTCCTGCAATTCCTAAAACAAATTAACAAAATAGCCTGAAAAAATTTTTGAACATTGTCAGGAAAACTATTTGAAATAAGTCATAAAATTATGAGGTCTTTTCTTGTCCTTATTTAAAAAATCTTCCTAGAGAAAATGGCAAGTAGCCCTGGCATCTAATATTAAGGATAAAACCAAATTAAAAGAGTCAGAGAAGGACAAATACAATGAAAGAAATGAGAAAATAAGAAAGAAAGTGGTCAATAGAAAACATACTGAGTCAGGAGATATATTTGAGCTCTGATTTTGTCACTAATTCAAGTTCTCTTTGTTTTTCTTTTCTTTTCTTTTCTTTTTTTTTTTTTTTTTTTTTTTTTTTGAGGCAGGGTCTTGCTCTGCCACCCAGGCTGGAGTGCAGTGGTAGGATCTCGGCTCACTGCAGCCTTCACCTCTCTGCTTTAAAAGGGCAATCCTCTCACCTCAGTGTCCCGAGTAGCTAGGACCACAGGCATGTGCCACCATGCCCGGATAAAATTTTCACCTTTTTTTTAAAGACAGTGTCTCCCTATATTTCCCAGGCCCCTCAAATGTTCCTTCCGCCTCAGCCTCCCAGTATGCTGAGGATACAGGCTTGAGCCACCACGCCCAGCCTGTTTTTCTTATCCATAAAATTAGGGTGGTTTCTGTATTAGCTATCTCACAGGCTTTGTGAGAATTAAATGAGATAATATATACAGTATACACAAACTGTTAATCAGAAATGATTGTAAATAGATATTGAGAAGAATAATGTCAAAACCTAAAATAAGGAACAGGCCCAGCACCATGGCTCATGCCTATAATTCCAGCACTTTGGGAGGCCGAGGTGGGAGCATCACTTGAGGCCAGCCAGCCTGAGAAACATAGCGAGACTGCATCTCTATTGATTGATTGATTGAGACAGGGTTTCACTGCAGTTTCTTGTCTTCCAGGCTCAGGTGATCCTCCCACCCCAGCCTCCCTGGTAGCTGGGACTATAGGTGCACACCACCATGCCCGGCTAATTGTTTTGGTATTATTAGAATTTTGCCATGTTGCCAAGGCTGATAAACTCCTGGGCTCAAGTGATCCACCTGCCTTGGCCTCTCGAGGTCCTGGGATTACAGGTGTGAGCCACCTTGCCTGGCCAAAAATTTTTTTTAATAAAATAAAATAAGGGCATGCCTAGGACAACATAGATTCATGATATCCAAGAATCATAGAAATAAGGAATGCACTCTAACCTTGAAAATGGTGCAAACAAAATTTTTTTTGAGGGAGGGTCTCACTCTTGCCCAGGCCGGAGTGCAGTAGCGTGATCTCAGCTCACTGCAACCTCTGCCTCCTGGGCTCAAAAAATCCTCCCACCTCAGCCTGCTGAGTAGCTGAAACTGCACGCATGCCTCACGAAGTCCTGGGATTACAGGTGTGAGCCACTGTGCCCAGAAGAAATTTTTAAGTAGAAGAAAGTGCTACAGAACATCAAGTAGCAAATTTATAAAACTCACTAAAGGAAAAGAAAAATATTTTTCAAGTAGGATCTAAATAAATGAGATGGTAATCCTAAATAAATGTGGGTGATTGGGATTTTCCATTTCCAGGTTCATGAGGTTGCCATTTTAGAGGATGCCACTGGGCCATTGACAGAGACAGACTGCAGATGGAATAGGCCATTGGCATGAAGCAGCCAAAATACCATTTCCTCATACTATTATTGTTCCGTTTCTTATAGCCACCTCCTTAGGGAGGAAAGGACCTAGTAATTGAGTCCCACTTCCACCACTTCGTCCATAGCCTTCTTCATCTCAGTAGATGGCAACACTGGCCTTCCAGTAGGTCAAGCCATTTATCACAGGAATCATCCTCTGCTTTCCCCATTCACTCTCACCTTACAGCTAGTCCTTCAGTGAATTTTGTCGGCCTCGTCTTCAAAATTATCCAGAATTCCATCATGTTTCACTGCCAGTACTGCTACCACCAGCCCCGATCCAAGTCACTATCTTCTCCCTCCTGGATTATGGCAGTTGCCTTGTCACTGGTCTCCTTGCTTTCACGCTCAACCCGTACAGTTTGTTCTCCACACAGTGGAATTGTCTTTGCAAAAATTAAAACTGTGAGAAAATTATGACAGTGAAAGAGATCTGACTGACTTGATCTTGCTTCTAACCTCCAAGCTGTCCTTGTTCATTTCTGGGTGAAGACTGAACTAACTTTGGGAGGAATTTAGTTTATAGTTTAACTTTGAAAGATGATAGCCCTTTCCCAAAACAAACCCTCTTCTTGCCTCGGGACCAGACTGCCTTTGTAGGACTAACAGATTAGCCACAAGATTAGAAATTATGGTTTAGGAGTCATGCAGTTAGAGGCCACATGATTCTAAACCTCCCCAGTTGCTCCTAGGGATAACATCACTATTGTAAAACCTAAGATTGATGCGGGAGATATTTTTCAGACCCTGATGGATTAGCTGGTGCCACCTAGATCGATAAACTGGCTCATCTGGTCTTGTGGTCCCCACCCAGGAACTGACTGAGCACAGGAGGACAGCTTTGACTCCCTTTGATTTCATTTCCAGCCCGATCAATCAGCACTCCTGACTCCCTGGCCCTCTATCCACCAGATTATCCTTAACCCTTGTCTCTGAATTTTCAGGGAGACTGATTTGAGTAATAATAAATCAATCAGCACTCCTGACTCCCTGGCCTCCTATCCACCAAATTATCCTTAACCCTAGTCTCTGAATTTTCAGGGAGACTGATTTGAGTAATAATAAAACTCTGGTCTCCTGTTCAACTGGCTCTGTATGAATTAAACTGTTTCTCTAATGGCAATTCCCCTGTCTTGATAAATAGACTCTACCTGGGCAATGGGCAAAATGAAACCACTGGGCAGTTACAAGAGCCATATATGTTTTCTAAAATTCTAAGTTGCATCATTACTTTCCTGTGTTTAACACCTACTAGTGCCTTACCCTGCCACTCGGTTATCAAAACAGCCTATAAGGTCTCATGATGAGGGTCCCAGCTACCTCTTTGATCTCATCTCAGACCATTCTCTGGCCCCAACTCTGTCCATCCACATTGGCTTTCTTGCTGTTCCTGGAAATCACCAAGCCTGCTTCCCATTCCTAAAGCTTCTGCATGTCCTGTTCCTTCTGCCTGGGATGCTCTGCTCCAAAATATCTACTTGGCTCACTTCCTCTTGTCTTTACTTCCTTATGATGCCTTCTCAGTTAAGGCCTTTTCCTAACTACTGTCTATATGAAATTACAGTCTTGCCCAGCACTCCTTTTCTTTCTTCCCAGATTTATTTTCTCCACAATAGTTACTACCATCTAGCATAATATGTACTTTACTAATTTATTAGCTTATTATCTGCTCTTACTACTCATCCTAGAATCTAAGCTCCCTGTGGCAGGGATTTATGTCTGTTTTGTTCACTACCATATCCCCAGGGCCTATAGTAGTACCTAGGTTATAAGGAACTCAAATATTTGTTAAATGACTAAATGAGTAGCCTTAATACAAAATTTATTTTCTGTCTGCAAAAAAAGAGACTACTTTACCCTCTTCATGGTATAAGCGATGCTTCTAAGATTTTGAGCCCATTTTAATTTCTTAAGTAAATTTTATTGTATGTTTGAGATTTACAACATGATGTTATAGGATACATATAGATTGTAAAATAGTTACTATGGTGAAGCAAATTAGCATATCTGTCATCTCACAGTTACTTTTCTGTGACAAGAGCTGCTAAAATCTACTTATTTAGCAAAAAATCTCAAATACCGTGTAATTTTATTTACTATAGACCGCTTACAGATCTGCTACTTTGTATCCTTTGAATTATATCACCTCATTTCCTCCAGTGAATCTCCAACCTTACCCCGGTAACACCATTTTATTCTCTATCTCTGTATGTTTGAACTTTTTAAAATTTTAAGCTGAGTGCAGCGGCTTCTGCCTATAATCCCAGCACTTCGGAAGAGTGAGGCAGGAGGATACCTTGAGCCCAGGAGTTCAAGGCTGCAGTTAGCTATGATCATACCACTGCACTCTAGCCTGGATGACAGAGCAAGATCCCACCTCAAAACTAAAATAAAACAATTAAGGCCAGGGGGTGGCTCATACCTGTGATCCCAACACTTTGGGAGGTCGAGGTGGCTGGATCACTTAAGCCCAGGAGTTTAAGACCAACCAAGGCAACGTAAGGAGACCCCCACCTCCACAAAAAATACAAAAATACAAAAATTAGCAAAAAAAAAAAAAAAAAAAAAAAAAAACGAAAATAGATTCCAAACATAAGTGAGACCATTCAATATTTTTATTTCTATGTCTGGCTTATTTCACTTAGCATAACGTCCTCCAGGTCCATCCTACAAATGGCAGGATTTCCTTCTTTTTTTTTGAGACGGAGTCTGGCTCTGTTGCCCAGGCTGGAGTGCAGTGGCCGGATCTCAGCTCACTGCAAGCTCCGCCTCCCGGGTTCACGCCATTCTCCTGCCTCAGCCTCCCGAGTAGCTGGGACTACAGGCGCCCGCCACCTCGCCCGGCGAGTTTTTTTGTATTTTTTAGTAGAGACGGGGTTTCACCGTGTTAGCCAGGATGGTCTCGATCTCCTGACCTCGTGATCCGCCCGTCTCGGCCTCCCAAAGTGCTGGGATTACAGGCTTGAGCCACCGCGCTCGGCCCCTTCTTTTTTAATGCTAAATAATATTCCAGGCCGGGCGCAGTGGCTCACGCCTGTAATCCCAGCAGTTTGGAAGGCCGAAGTGGGCGGATCACCTGAGGTCAGAAGTTCAAGACCACCTGGCTAACACAGTGAAACCCCGTCTCTACCAAAAATACAAAATTAGCGGGGCGTGGTGGCACATGCCTGTAATCACAGCTACTTGGGAGGCTGAGGCTCGAGAATCGCTTGAACCCAGGAGGCAGAGGTTGCAGTGAGCCGAGATCGCACCATTGCACTCCAGCCTGGGCAACAAGAGTGAAACTTTGTCTCAAAAAAATAAAATAATACTCCAGCGCACGCGCACACACACACATGCTACATTTTCTTTATTCATTCATCTGTCTATGGACACAGGTTGTCTCCATATCTCGGCTATTGTGACTAATGCTGCAAAGAACATGGGTGTACAGATATCTTTACAAGGAGGTGGTTTCCCCAGAGGGAGATTCACGGTTTATATGATAGTTCTGTGGTTTTGAGGGGTTTTTTTTTTTTCTTCTTTTTTTTTTTTTTGAGACAGAGTCTCACTTTGTCGCCCAGGCTGGAGTGCAGTAGCACAATCTTGCCTCACTGCAGCCTTGACTTCCGGGGCTCAAGCAATTCTCCCTCCCACATAAGCCTCCCAAGTGGCTGGAACTACAGGTGCGCAACACATGCCTGGCTAATTTTTGTACTTTTTGTAGAGACAGAGTTTGCCATGTTGTCTAGGCTGCTCTCAAACTCCTGGGCTCAAGCAGTCTTCCCACCTCGGCCTCCCAAAGTGCTGGGATTACAGGCATGAGCCACTGTAGTCCGGGTAGTTCTGTTTCTAATATCTTTAGGAACATCCACACTGTGGATCCATTTTAAAGATTAATTTTTAAAAACACCATTAAATTCAATATTACGGAAGTAATAGAAACACAACCCAAGAGCCCTTTTTTCCATTTGCTTCTTTATTTATTTGCCATTACACATGGTTCTTCATAAGTATAATTTCTTCTAATTTAACAAAGAAACACTTTAGAGCTAAGAAAAACAATGTGGTCCATTTGAAGATACATAAGAAATTATTTCAGGGGGTACAGTGGCTCACGCCAGTAATCTCAGCACTTTGAGAGGCAGCACCGATGGAAGGCTTGCTTGAGGCCAGGAGTTCAAGACCAGCCTGGACAACATAACAAGACCCCCATCATTACACTAAATAAATAAATAAATAAATAAATAAATAAATAAATTCACATGGAAACCATTACATAATAATTCCTAGTTTCTACAGTCAAGTAGAGTCAAATATCTAGCTTCTAAATTCAAAACATTTGTATTTTAAATATCCTTAACAAGATATAACTTAAGTTACTTAATTTCTTTTCTTTTCCATTTTTTTAGAGACAAGATCTCACTCTGTCAACCTAGGGTAAAGTGCAGTGGTGCCATCATAGCTCAGTGCAGCCTCAAACTCCTGGGCTCAAGCAATCCTCCTGCCTCTTCCTCCCAAGTAGCTGGTACTATAGGCACTAGGTTACTTAATTTAAACCAACTAGATAAACAAATATACCTAAGTACCTTATTAACTATGAGAAATGTAACTTCTAACCAAGACGTACATACTTCAGTAATATAGATTTATAAATGTATACAAAGTATAGATTTTGCTACAAACAGTTCATTTCTTATTCTTTTGCTAACCTTTCAACAAAAGTTACCTTTTTTCCCCTTTACTGAAACATTGTTTAACTCATAACTAGAGACTGGCCAGAATATTTGAAGTCAAGTCCAGTGCTCAAATCTTTATTTAGTTTCTTTTTTCTTTTTTATTTAGTTTCTTTTTTCTCAGCTCACTGCACCCTCCACCTCCCGGGTTCAAGCAATTATCCCGCCTCAGCTTCCCAAGTAGCTGAGACTACAGGTGCATGCCACCATGCCTGGCTAATTTTTGTATTTTTAGTAGCGACGAGGTTTCACTATGTTGGCCAGGCTGGTCTCAAACTCCCAACCTCGTGATCCGCCTGCCTCGGCCTTCCAAAGTGCTGGGATTACAGGTGTGAGCCGCCATGCGCAGCCAGTTTCTTTTTAATTTTCTTTTCTTGTTTTTCTTTCTTTTTTTTTTTTTTATTTTTTGAGATGGAGTCTTGCTCTGTTGCCCAGACTGGAGGGCAGTGGTGCAATCTCGGCTTACTGCAGTCTCCACCTCCTGGGTGCAAGTGATTCTCCTGCCTCAGCTTCTCGAGTAGCTGGGACTACAGGTGCATGCCAACATGCCCGGCTAATTTTTGTATTTTTAGTAGAGACGGGGTTTCACCATGTTGGCCAGGCTGGTCTTGAACTCTTGACCTCAAGAGATCCTCCTGTCTCGGCCTCCCAAAGTGCTGGGATTACAGATGTGAGCCACCACACCCAGCCTTTGTTTAGTTTCTTACTACTTATTTTCAACACCAAATTAAAAATAACTGGTTGGTATTTTTTTCAGTTTTGAATATCCTTTTTCAAAAAATTGAATCACATGATAATATATGTGTATTTACCTAGTATTTCTTCCTTATCCAAATTTTGAGAGGGAAAAAAAGCTTTCCATATATACATATATATGTGTATATATATACACACACACATATATGTGTATATATGTACACATATGTATTTTTTGTAGAGAGTCTTGCTCTGTCACCCAGGCTGGAGTGCAGTGATGCGATCTCGGCTCACTGCAACCTCCGCCTCCCGGGTTCAAGCGATTCTCGTGCCTCAGCCTCCCAAGTAGCTGGGATTACAAGCATGCATCACAACGCCTGGCTAATTTTTGTATTTTTAGTAGAAACGGGGTTTCACCATATTGACCAGGTTGGTCTTAAACACCTGACCTCAAGTGATCCTCCCGCCTCAGCCTCCCAAAGTGCTGGGATTACAGGCATGAGCCACTGCACCCAGCCACCATCTTCCCTTTAAAAATAGCAACAAACACCAACCAATACTAACGTTCCCCAACTGGACACACAAACTTGTAATCTGGGAATCATCACCTGGTTTCTCTTCTTCATCCCTCCTATCCAGTCCTTCACCAAATATGATTAAATCCATCTGTTACCATTGGGTCTCCCTCTTGTCTTTCAGAGGCTGATGCAGTCATCTCCCAGCTCTGGCTCTGGCTCTTTCCCCTACACACCACACTGCTGTCAAATGCATCTTTCCAAATATGTCACCTCTCTGACTATGATCCTTCACAGTTCCTAAATTTGCAATGCCTCCCTACTGTCTACAGAATGAAGTACAACTTCTTTATTATGGACCTTTAGAAAATCAATATCTGGCTCCTGCCTACCTTACCATCCTCTCAGATCACTCAAATAATTTATACTCAGTAAGCGACATATCATGGGTGATTTACCAAGCATCTTATTTGTTTACATGCACCTTTGTATATATTACTCTAGAAAAACTGGTAAACCCCCCTTTATTTCCTACACATGTTCTGATGGTTTTTACTAATATTTGAAAAATAAGTGCAGTAGCTCACACCTATAATCCCAGTGCTTTGGGAGGCTGAGGTGGGAGAATCACTTGAGGTCAGGTTCAAGATATTTTTTAAATTAGAAAAAAAAAAGTTTTGGCTGGGCACAACGGCTCACGCCTATAATCCCAGCACTTGAAGCCGGGATGGATGGATCACCTGAGGTCAGGAGCTCAAGACCAGCCTGGCCAACATGGTGAAACCCCATCTCTATAAAAATACAAAAAAAATTAGCCGGGCATGATGGCGGGTGCCTGTAATCCCTGCTACTAGGCAGGCTGAGGTAGGAGAACTGCTTGAACCAGGAGGCAGAGGTTGCAGTGAGCCAAGATCACGCCATTGCACTCTAGCCCGGGTGATAGAGTGAGACTCCACCTCAAAAAAAAAAAAAAGAAAGAAAATTTTAATGAAAATAATTACCCAAACTATCAATTGACTTCTAATATTTTCAAGGCAATTTTAAGAATATTCCAGGTTTAGGCCAAGTGCAGTGGCTCATGCCTGCAATCCCAGCACTTTGGGAGGCCGAAGCGGGTGGATCATTTGAGGTCAGGAGTTCAAGACCAGTCTGACCAACATAGTGAAACCCCATCTCTACTAAAAATACAAAACTTAGCTGGGCGTGGTGGCACGTGCGTGTAATCCCAGCTACTCAGGAGGCTGAGGCAGGAGAATTGCTTGAACCCGGGAGGTGGAGGTTGCAGTCAGCTGAGATTGTGCCATTGCACTCCAGCCTGGGTGACAGAGCAAGACTGTCTCAAAAAAAAAAAAAAAAAAAAAGTTCCAGGTTAATACTGCAATATATATTTAGTATCCATCATTACACATACATTATATACTTGATACTACTGTTGATATTCAGACTTAATGAATACATTTACTTTAAGATCCTCAAGGGGGCTGGGCACGTTGTGGCTCATGCCTGTAACCCTACCACTTTGGGAGGCTGAGCTGGAGGATTGCTGAGGTCAGGAATTCAAGATCAGCCTAGGCAACATAGCAAGACCCCGTCTCTACAAAAAATGCTTTTAAAAACTAGCCAAGTATGATGATGTCCACCTGTAGTCCCAGCTACTCAGGAGGCTGAGGTGAGAGGATTGCTTGAGCCTGGGAGGTCAAGGCTGTAGTGAGCTGTTTTCGAGCCACTCCATTCCAGGTTGAGCAACAGGGCAAGACCCTGTCTCAATTAAAACAAACAAACAAACAAAAAACCTCCATGATTCTGAGAGATACAGTAAGTGATTTGTCCAATATAACACAGCTACTATACCTTCTTGAAGTTAACTGAATGGTAATGGAAATAACCCTTAAACCAGATCAACAGATAGACAAAAAATAGACCATGCCACATAATACTTTGATTGCTATTCATTGATAGTCATAACCAATCTAGTTTTGTTGATTGGTTAGTTGGATTTAATGAGATGCAACCAGGCAAACAAATTGAGTGTTTTTCAGTTCTATAGACCACTTATTCAGAGAAACTGAAGTTGGCCTAAAATGCAGCCAATCTTCAAAACTCAAAGATGCCATGATAAAACTATATGAATTCATTTGTTTATAAGTATAGTACTTGCTCCAGGTGACTACACTCAAAATTAGCCATGATTTGGCCTAGACTTCAAAGATATCAGCTGGTTTTTGTTTTGTTTTTCAAATGGACATCTTGAGATTACTTGGATAAGATTTAAATCAAGGTAAGTTTTATTTACCCAACTTTACTGATAATGAAGAAATTCTCAAGTAAGACTCTCTAGGTGATAACACCTGAATAATTTTTAGTCTGGACATATCTAATTCAAGGAGTATTCCTTCCAAAGCTGAGTGTCTTCTGCCAAAACCAGAACTGGAGACAACTGAGGGACCAGATGAGGAAAGTGTCATGAAACCTCTAATGTCTATACACACCAATTGTATATACGCCCAATTTTCCCAGCATGCCTCTCACTTAGCCCAAGCAATTCTCATCAATTTCAAAGGGAGAGATGTGCATCACAGATACGAGTTTGCAGTATCCAGGGCTTACTCAGCAGGAACAGATACTATAAATTACATTACCAGACTTCATTTTTTCAAGCCAAATCAACCCAGCTGGATTTTCAACCTTTAGTTCTTAGAAATAATCAGCTGTCCCTTAAAATATCAGATCTGCTTGGCTTTATTTCATACATCAATCCTGCTGATTACCTAGGATAAGTCATAGTTTAGGTTGATATTCAAGACATGCAATGTAGCTGTATACTTTACTACCATGTAGCTTTATAGTACCAAATCACCAAAACTTTTCTGGAGGTAATTTTATGCATAGCAAAGAGAGAAGCAGGAGATACAATTTCACATGTTTGCTGTTTAACAATATTTTAAAATATATAATTCTGTTTACAAGTATGGTTCTTCAGCTTTAATTTGATACTTTATTACCAGGTAAATTATCTTTTAATGTAATTACTTTTATATAATAATTATGGTCTTTAAAGTCTGCAAAGTGATTAAAGGGTATTTTCTAGGAAACAGATTTCTGTATTTAAATTATGCAGTTTTTCTGCTTATGGTTTTGGTGTTATACCTAATTTATTATTTTCATTATTATTATTACTATTATTAAATTCTTATTAAAAAGCATGTGTAGAGATAGACCTTTACAAATATCTAAGACTTTAGGTCTAAAATGTTTTTAATCATAGATTTTTAAAGTTGACACAAGTATATCCCCACTATCTTTTTTTTAGCACTTATTAGTTTTGACTCACTCTAGCATGTTATACACATCAGCACCTGTGCCCATTTAGCAAAGAATTTCAGTACAAATCACTCTGAATTGAACAGACATCTCTAAGAAGCATTACAATTGTTGCAATATTTTTAGAAACTGAAACAAGGAAATAAACAACTTCAGTAAAAGTGATTTAAATAACAAATAACGTGTCTTTATAAACAGCTTATCTCCTTGAGAACAAAGAATAAACAAGGAGACAAGGGTTTTTTTTTTCTTCCACTATTAAAGCAGATCACAATATGAATGGGTGAAATGTCATGAATAATTGGAGAAAATCACAGAGTAATCTTCGACAAAAACATCTGATTTATTTAAATTGTCACTGTTTGTCTTATTAGAACCTTTATTTAACCTTGTTATCCACAATGCAGTATTCAAGCTGGTTTATCAAAAATATACTTTGGAACTAACTATATTTTGAAAATTTTGACTTTCTCAAATGCAAGTTATAGTAATATAAACCTCTCATGGTAACTGTTTTACTTCAGACCTAGTTAATTGACATTGCATTGAACTGAAATGCCTATGAAAACCAACGTTTTGAATCTAAGACAACAGTAAGTCAAACAGTTCAAACATTCTATCAATAGATTTAAGCTCAGGTTTCCGGTCAAGAGAATAATCAATTCCATTATTAGATTCACCTAGATATAACATTCATTCGCTATCCTCAGCTAACAAACCCAGCCAAACACCACCAAACGCCACTCCTTATTGTGGGATTCAAGGTCTCATTTCAACCATGTTCTTTCTTTCTTGATAAACTCATTTCCTTATTGACTTCTACACAGATTACAGGTATTTCAGAGCTTACCAAGTCTCTGGTGCTGTTCCAACTGTCTTACAAATATTAACTCTTTCAATCCTCGTAACACCCTGTGAATTAGGGACTATTATTGTCCCCATTTTATCCATGAAGAAATGGAAACCCAGACATGTAAAATAACTTGCCTAAGGTTACACAGCTACTAAGCACATCTCTACCAACCCTTGGTTAAATAGAATTGATTTGCTTATAGTACTGTCTTCAAACCAGACAGATTTATATAAAATATAAAATTCTAGGCTGAGTGTGGTGGCTCACATCTGTAATCTCAGCACTTTGGGAGGCAGAGGCAGGGGATCACCTGAGGTCAGGAGTTCAAGACCAGCCTGGCCAACACGATGAAACCCCATCTCTACTAAAAATACAAAAAAAAAAAAATTAGCCAGGTGAGGTGGCGGGTGCCTGTAACCCCAGCTACTCGGGAGACTGAGGCAGGAGAATCGCTTGAACCCGGGAGGAAGAGGTTGCAGTGAGTCGAGATTGCTCCACTGTACTCTAGCCTGGGCAACAAGAGCAAAACTCCCTCTCCAAAAAAAAAAAAAAAAAAAAAATTCTAGCCAAGAAATAATTTATAATATAAAAGCAAAGTATACCAGGATAGTGATATGCACATCATGCTATTATTCACAATGGACTGAAGAGATTAGAGAAAGCAAAGCAGTATATGGAGAGCTCTATAGTCTAACATTAAATAAATTAAGTTATGGCAGGGAGGTGGGGTGACGGGTAGATGAGAAAGACAAAAACATGTCTCAGAGGTATAAGCCCAAGTAATTAGATAAGTAATGATAATATTTGCAGCAGAAAGGTTGTAAATATTGGGAAATGCTTAGGGGTAAATGGCATTAGACTGACTTCAGACAAGTTGAGCTTTATTTAGTGAGTAGGATAACAAACAGAAATAGCCGGTGAGTGCCTGTGTGAGTGTTCGGTGTGACAGGTGGCAAAAGTTGTAATGATATTCTCATACTTCGTTGAGGTAATTAAAGGTTTGGGAATATTGGACAGTTTGGTACACCAAGTCTTGTCTGGCAGGCCTGGTCAGAGTCTCTACCAGACCCAACCCATGGTTTCCTGACAAATATACCTCCTGTGAGGATGTGTAAATGAAAAGTTAGAAGAAATTCCTTTGCAAATACAATTGGGAATCAAACCTGTTGTTCCTGGGAGTACATATCCCTGTGGCTAAGGGCTTTCATTAGAACCCTGAAAACAATCCACAGAGATTTGCCAGGCCCTCCACTCCCAGTGGAAGTCATGGTGCTTTTTATATCCTGACATCTTCCTCTGACCTGGCATCTCACAGACTTCTGGTCTGAGCAATCTTCAGTTGTACCTTCTTTGGGTCAAATCAGAGAAACAGGGTAAGTATTTCTCAAGTCCATTAATTTCTCCACATTCCTACTGCTACTGTCTTTGTTCTGTCACAGTTAGCTTTTTGAGCTAAAAATAAGTTACACTCATTCCATGGTTTACTTTAGAGTGTCTTTAGATAGTGTCTAGAACCATAAACATGGACTATGATGCCCTTCGTGACCTTGTCTCTCTGGCCTGAGTCCTGATCTTCTTTCCCTTTCATTCCAATAGTCCTTAACTACACTAGTTCCCTAAGTGTCCCGTGCTCTCTCTTTCCTCTGGACCTCTTCAGCTGTTTATCTCTACCTCTGGAATATACTTCAGACACTTAAGCACACCCAAAACATATGCAATTTGCCTGTCAAACACCAACTTCATGTCTCAGTTTCCTTGTTGCTTCCTTCTGGAATCCTTCCTCCATTACTCTTCCCCCCAAGACTGGGCTATGTGGCTATTATGACACTCTCCTGACATGGCTTTGTTCATTTTCATGCCCCTATGACCAGACTGAAAGATCGTGGCCGGGCATGGTGACTCCTGCCTGTAATCACAGCACTTTCGGAGGGTGAGGCAGCAGGATCACTTGAGGCCAGAAGTTGGAGACCAGCCTGGGAAACATAGCAAGATCCTGTCTCTACAAAAAATAAAATTAAAAAATTATCCAGGCATGGTGGTACTCACCTGCAGTCTTAGTAACTCAGGAGGCTGAGATGGGAGGACAGCTTGTGCCCAGGAGGTGGAGGCTTCAGTGAGCCATGATGGTGCCACTGCACTCCAGCCTGGGCAGCAGACCGAGACTCTTTCTCTAAAAAAGCATAAAAGACAAAAGATTGTGGAAGGAAAAACTGTATCTTGTTTACCACTTTGTCTCCTCTCCATATGCCTCACACCCACCCTAGCACCTAGCACAGTCCCTGGTTTCTTGTAGGTGCTCAGTACATATTTGTCACATGAATAGCCAGAGGGTCTGAGAATCCTAAGAAATCCATATCTGTTCAGCCAAAGAGATCACATGATGCTAATGGTTCTGGAATGGCACCCTCCACAAGATCCCATCAATTAATCAAATACATCTGGCATTCTTGAGATTCTCTACATCCCTGCTACTCAGTGTGGTCTGGGGACCAGCAGCATTGGCATTACCTGGAACTCGTTAGAAATGCAAAATCTCAGGCCTCATCCTAGAACTCCTGAATCAGAATTTGCATTTTTACAAGGTCCAGGTGACCTGTATGCATATTAGTGTTTGAAAAAATATTGCTCTGGATGGCGAGGTGGCTTACTCCTGTAATCCCAGCACTCTGGGAGGCCAAGGTGGGAGGATCACTTGAGCCCAGGAGTTTGAGACCAGCCTGGGCAAAAAAAGTGAGATTTGGTCTCTACAGAATTTTTTTTTTTTTTTTTTTTTTTTTTTTTTGAGATGGAGTCTCGCTCTGTCGCCAGGCTGGAGTGCAATGGCATGATCTCAGCTCACTGCAACCTCCACCTCCTGGGTTCAAGCGATTCTCCTGCCTCAGCCTCCCAAGTAGCTGGGACTACAGGTGCACGCCACCATGCCCAGCTAATTTTTGTATTTTTAGAAGAGATGGGGTTTCACCATGTTGGCCAGGATGGTCTTCATCTCTTGACCTCGTGATCCACCCGCCTCAGCCTCCCAAAGTGCTGGGATTATAGGCACGAGCCACCGCACCCGGCCCCCCAACTTTTTTTTATTAGTCAGGTGTGGTGGTAGCACACACCTCTAGTCCTAGCTACTGGGGAGGCTGAGGGTGTAGGATCACTTGAGTCTGAGTTCAAGGCTGCAGTGAGCTCTGATGGTACCACTGCACTTCAGTATGGGTGACAGAGCAAGACTGTCTAAAAAACAACAACAATAACAACAGTTGAAGAAACACTGCTCTAGATAGATACATTGGTGGTTCTTTACTCAGAAAGTGGGTAATTCATCTTCTTGAGAGAAGCAGTGAAAATGCCTGGTTTCCAGGATTCCTGTGGCTGAGAACTTTTTTATTTCTGCCCTGATCCAGGTTTACACTAACATGTAACATGGCCTTACATGGTTGAAATCACACACTCTGCATGATATCAGGCGCTCCCCTATCTCAACAAAAATTCTGTGCCTATGATTTTTCAGAAGCTAACCACCTGACTTGAGACAAGAATTGCACATGTTGCACATGTCATGCTTCCCTTTGACTTTTTCAGACATTGTGTCCAATGTCATCTATAAAGGAATAAGCCTGCCTTAGTATCCCTGATGTGCTTGGCCGTTGGCTGGGAGCAGCCCATGGAAAGTGTAGCCTCTGAGCAAATGCAGTAGTCATGAATTTCAGAGTACAGCAGGTGAGGCCAAAGGTTAATTATGCTTTCCACAGTTGGAGATCTGAGAGACGCAGTCTCACGGCTGCCACAACGCGTAAGGGAGAAGATAAAAATAGGTAATTGATGGAGAAGAACTTGACAAAGGTGGTTCTGATGTTCATACAACCAACCCAGCACTGCCTGATTTACCAACATACAAGAGGCAAGGCGCAAACAATGTAACAGAACAGAAACTTGTGCCTTGGAAGAGAATTTGTAAAGTCTAGCAGGGAGTGAGACCCCTTAATGAGCATGCCTAAAACAAAACAGATGGTCACTAACCTCCCTAACCTACCAAGAGTGAAAGTCAAGTTACCACAAGGGGCCTGGCACAGTGGCCCACGACTGTCATCTCAGCACTCTGGGAGGTCAAAGGGGGAGGACTACTTGAGGTCAAGAGTTCAAGACCAACCTTAGCAACATAGAGAGACCCCCATCTCTATAAAAAAAAAAAGAAAATTAAAAGTTACCACCAGGCTTATTTTGCTGAGATGGAATGCAAGCAGGGGCTGGCTCTTTCCTGCTCTTCCCCAGCAGTAGTTAGCCTCTTCTCTAAATAAAACTGAACAAATATACAAATAAATCAGTGTTCAACTAAAGTATTAGCCTCCCAGAGCCATCAAACTCAGGCTGTCCAGAGAGCAATCCATGTGCTGATCTCTTCATGACTGTGGAAGTAGTTAGCCTTTGAGAGCAGGGAGACTGATTGATATGCTACTAGAACACAGCAAGATGAGAAGGGCTCTTCATGGGGGTTGGCAAGGGGTTCCCAGGAGGACCATCACAAAGGAGCAGGTCACATAGGTCCCGTCACAAAGGACTTCAAACAACATTAACATCATCTCCAAGGTTATGTGTGTAGTCTCTGATTCTCCTGGTACCAACTGGGTATCCAACAATTCAATCCAATTCTGACACTAATTATCCAGAGTTAGTGCAGACCCCACAGGTTAAGGCTCAGTCCCATAAGACTGCCCCCACTTCAGATGCCAGTTGCAAATAGGATGTCCAGACTACCCACACTTCTGCCCAGCCCCTACTAATTTGGTGCTTCTCATAACTGCCACCCCCTCCCCCTGCCACACACACATCCTTTTCATACATTCCAACAAGCACTTCCATACATTGCTGAACAGGGTATAAACTGGCAAAACCTATGTCAACCTTCAATAAGGAGATTTGGGAAATATGTTAAATGTAGAGTTTAACTGAGCCCAAAGCTTGAGGATGGCCACCCAGCAATGTTGATTCAAGTCGCCCTGAATATGCACTCCTATTAGCAGCAGTTACAAGTGGGGTGGGTCTTTCTTTTCTTCTCTTCTCCTTCTTCTTCTTCTCTCTCTCTCTCTCTCTTTTCTTTTTTGAGACAGATCTTGCTCTGTTGCCCAGGCTGGAGTGCAATGGTGCCTTCACACCTCACTGCAGCCTCGACATCCTGGGTTCAAGTGATCCTCCTTTTTCACTTCACCCTCTGTAGTAGCTGGGACTACAAGGGCACACTACCATGCCTGGCTAATTTTTTTAAAAAAATTTTGTAGAGGTAGGTCTCACTATGTTGCCCAGTCTGGTCTCAAGCTCTGCACTCAAGCAATCCTCCTGCCCCTCCCTAGGATTATAGGTGTGAGCTACCGTGCCCAGCCACAAGTGGATTTTTTTTTTTTTTTTAAGATAGCAACGAGGTCTCCCTTTGTTGCCCAGCCAGGCTGGTCTCAAACTCCTGAGCTCAAGTGATCCTCCCACCTTGGCCTCCCAAAGTGCTAGGATTACAGGCATAAGCCACTGCGCCTGGCTATAAGTGGGTTTTTAAAGGAAAAAAGAAGACATAGTTCCTAAGTTGTTTCGCAAGAATTTACATGAAAATAACATAAGAAGCTGGGCCTGGTGGTCTGTGCCTATGGTCCCAGGTATGTGGGAGGTTGAGGCAGGGGAATTGCTTGAGCCCAGGAGTTCAAGGCTTCAGGGAGCTATGATAGCACCACTGCACCCCAGCTTGGGCAATAGAGCTAGATCCTATCTGTAAAAAATGAGAAGTAAACAGAAGCTATTGATTGCTTATACTTTATTCTTTTTTTTATTATTATTATACTTTAAGTTCTAGGGTACATGTGCACAACATGCAGGTTTGTTACATATGTATACATGAGCCATGTTGGTGTGCTGCACCCATTAACTCATCATTTACATTAGGTATATCTCCTAATGCTATCCCTCCCCCAACCCCCTCCCCACAATAGGACCCAGTGTGTGATGTTCCCCTTCCTGTGTCCAAGTGATCTCATTGTTCAATTCCCACCTATGAGTGAGAACATGCGGTATTTGGTTTTCTGTTCTTGCGATAGTTTGCTGAGAATGATGGTTTCCAGCTGCATCCATGTCCCTACAAAGGACACGAACTCATGCTTTTTTATGGCTGCATAGTATTCCATGGTGTATATGTGCCACATTTTCTTAATCCAGTCTGTCACTGGACATTTGGGTTGATTCCAAGTCTTTGCTATTGTGATAGTGCCGCAATAAACATACGTGTGCATGTGTCTTTATAGCAGCATGATTTATAATCCTTTGGGTATATCCCCAGTAATGGGATGGCTGAGTTGAATGGTATTTCTAGTTCTAGATCCTTGAGGAATTGCCACACTGTTTCCCACAATGGTTGAACTAGTTTACACTCCCACCAACAGTGTAAAAGTGTTCCTATTTCTCCACATCCTCTCCAGCACCTGTTGTTTCCTGATTTTTTAATGATTGCCATTCTAACTGGTGTGAGATGGTATCTCATTGTGGTTTTGATTTGCATTTCTCTGATGGCCAGTGATGAGCATTTTTTCATGTGTCTGTTGGCTGTATGAATGTCTTCTTTTGAGAAGTGTCTGTTCATATCCTTTGCCCACTTTTTGATGGGTTTTTTTTAATACTTTATTCTTTATATCACAGACTACAGAAACATGAAGATAATGGGTGAGGCAGCAAGTCAGGAACAAAATGCCTTTAAGTATTTGCCCTTAAGAGGTCATGATTCAAGTCCCATACTCATCAGGTTTTTCATTGCTGTTGTTTGTTTTTTTTTAAGACAGAGTCTCACTCTGTGGCCCACGCTGGAGTGCAGTGGCACAATCTCAACTCACTGCAACCTCCACCTCCTGGGTTCAAGGGATTCTCCTGCCTCAGTCTCGCCAGTAGCTGGGATTACAGGTGTGCACCACCATGCCCCACTGATTTCTTTTTTGTTTTTTTTGAGACGGAGTCTCAGAGTCTCGCTCTGTCACCCAGGCTGGAGTGCAGCGGCGCGATCTCGGCTCACTGCAAGCTCTACCTCCCGGGTTCACGCCATTCTCCTGCCTCAGCCTCCTGAGTAGCTGGGACTACAGGTGCCCGCCACCACACCTGGCTAATTTTTGTTGTATTTTTAGTAGAGACAGGGTTTCACCGTGTTAGCCAGGATGGTCTCGATCTCCTCGTGATCTGCCCGCCTCAGCCTCTCAAAGTGCTGGGATTACAGGTGTGAGCCACCACGCCTGGCTAATTGTTTTATATTTTTAGTAGAGATGAGATTTTGCCATGTTGGCCAGGCTGGTCTTGAACTCCTAACCTCAAGTGATCCCAAAGTGCTGGGATGACAGGCGTGAGCCACCACGCTCGACCAGGTTTTGAAGAAGCAATGCACTGATCAAGTTTACAAGGAACTGGCTGTTAAAACAGAATTCCAATTTACTAATTTAAAATAAGAAATATAAACTATCTGCTCCCACAAGGCAGTACCTCCTTTTGCCTATTTAAAAAAAAAAAAAAAAAAGTCTTGTTAGGCATGATGGCTCATGTCTGTAATCTCAGCACTTTGGGAGGCTGAGGCGGGTGGATAGCTTGAGTTCAGAAGTTTGAGACCAACCTGGGCAATGAGGCAAAATCCCAACTCTACCAAAAATACAAAAAGTATATGGGGGTGGTGGCATGCACCTGTGGTCCAGCTACGCAGGAGGCTGAGGTGGGAGGACTGCAGGAGCCCAGGAAGTCAAGGCTGAAGTTGAGGCTACAGTGAGCCATGATTGCACCGCTGCACGCCAACCTGGGCGACAGTGATACCCTGTCTCAAAAAAAAAAAGAAAAAAAAGGTCTTTATTGCTTAAAGTTTCTCTGGGCCTGATAAATTTTGCATACCTCTCCAAGCTCAGGCTGCTTTGAACTATTTTTTTCTCATCTATATGAAAGGAAATTTTTACAATACCTCTCAAAATTACAAATGCATATATCCTTTGCCTCAGTAATTCTATTCACAGCAATTTATGCTACAGATATGCTCCCATGTGTATAATGACTGGCATATTCAAGGTTATTCATTATAGCACTATAATAGTAAAAGATTAGGATCAACATGTATTTGTCAGTAGAAGATAAGTTAAATAATTATGGCATATCATAGAATACTTTGCTCTTGTACAGATATAGATGTGTAACTACCTTGGCATATAACATTTAAGTGAGGTAAGGTGCAAAACTGTTTGTATCCTATCATACTATTTCTCATATATATATGAGATACATAAGAAACTGCCAACAGTGGCTGTCAATAGAGAAGGGAGGATGGCTGGAGACAGGAATTGGCGACAGATTTTTCAATGAACACCCTTAAATACATTTTGATTTTTAAATAATGTAAATGCTTTATCTACTTAAAAATAACAAACAACTCACAATGCCCTTAAATAATTTCCTCAGTACCAAAGTTGAAAATGTCCAGATCCTCAAAAGCTGAAAGTGGTGTGGGTCTGCTTCATGCTCTCAGAAGTTCTGAAATTGACTCATACTGTAAATAGTCTTTTGGTAGTGAGGAGGGAGACACTGAGCTTCATGGTTTTTACTTTTCTTTGTGCAGGAAGAAGTAAGGTTATCTGCTGAGAGTAAGGAAGAAGAATGCAAAATGTGAGAAGAGAATTAAACAGGGGAGGCCAGGCATGGTGGCTCACATCTGTCATCCCAGAACTTTGGGAGGCTGAGGCAGGTGGATCACCTGAGGTCAGGAGTTTGAGACCAGCCTGGCCAACATGGTGAAATCCCATCTCTACTTAAAAAAAAAAAAAAAAAATTAGCTGGCATGTTGGCAGGCACCTGTAATCCCAGCTACTCAGGAGGCTGAGGCAGGAGAATTGCTTGAACCCAGGAGGTGGAGGTTGCAGTGAGCCAAGATTGCACCATTGTGCTCCAGCCTGGCGACAAGAGCGAAACTGCATCTAAAAAAAAAAAAAAGAATTAAATGGGATTTCTGAGATGTGTCTAAGGATCAACTGAAGTTGGAAACCATAAATTTGCAAAGGTGCCAGTAGGTCTAGATTTCCTCCAGGAATGCTCAGCAGCCTGGGAGCAGGAGTTTGGAGGGTAGGTCAGGGTGTGAGATTTGAAATGCTCCACATAGGAAAAATGATGTAAAAGAAACCCACCTGGCACTTGAGAAGTTGACAGATCTCATTAGGTTTGCCACGTAAACCAAAAATAAAATTCTAAGTCCCCTCAACCATCTAAATGGACCCCTCCTCTCAGACAAAGGCATTCCAAAGTTAACCTGAAAAACTATTTCAGGCCATGATGGGAAGGGAGAGTCAGACATGCCTTATCACACCCTCCTCCCTTTTGGAATTACCAATAGAACAGATTCTTTAGATCTGATAAGAAACATTTACAATCTATTTTCTCTGAAGCCCTCTACCTGGAGGCTTTATCTGCAAAATAAAACCTTTATTTCTTCATAACCCCTTATCACAACCCAGACATTCTTTTTTATTGATAGTAACTCAACCAATTGCCAATCAGAAATCCTTTGAATCTGCCTAATGGCTTGGAAGCCCTGACTTCCAGTTGTCCCGCCTTTCTGGCCCAAATCAATGTATATCTTACATGTATTAATTGACGTCTCATGTCTCCCTAAAATGTATAAAACCAAGCTGTACCCTGACCATCCTAGCGTCATGTTCTCAGGACCTCCTGAGGCCTGTATCATGGGCCATTGGTCACTCATGTTTGGCTCAGAATAAATCTCTTCAAATATTTCACACAGTTTGACTCTTTTCGTTGACAGCCATAATTCCAGAGTCTGACACTTCAGAGGTTCAGTGACTTGATTTTATTCTTTTCCTTTAGAAGTGATCAGGTTTTGAGGAAGTGACACATTAATCAAGTTCACAAGGGACCGGCTGATAAAACAGAATCCCAATTAATTAATTAATTATTATTATTATTTTTTGAGGTGGAGTGTCACTCTGTCACCCAAGCTGGAGTACAGTGGTGTGATCTCGGCTCACTGCATCATGCACCTCCCAGGTTCAAGCAATTCTCCTGCCTCAGCCTCCCAAGTAGCTAGGATTACAGGTGCATGCCACTGCGCCAGGCTAATTTTTGTACTTTTAGTACAGACAGGGTTTCACCATGTTGACTAGGCTGGTCTCGAACTCCTTATCTCAAGTTATTCGCCTACCCTGGCCTTCCAAAGTGCTGGGATTACAGGCAAGAGCCACTGTGCTCAGCCAGGAATGGATAATCTTTTTTTTTTTTTTGAGACGGAGTTTCACTCTTATTGCTCAGGCTGGAGTGCAATGGCACGATCTCAGCTCACTGCAACCTCCACCTCCTGGGTTCAAGTGATTCTCCTGCCCCAGCCTCCTGAGTAGCTGGGATTACAGGCACGTGCCACCACTCCCAGCTAAGGAATGGATAATCTTAATGGCCAGAGCCTTCAAACTGTGATAATTAATATTCTACTCAAGGGACATACCTTTCAGGATGCCCACAGCAAAACCAGTACACAGACAACTTACTTGTTTTAGAATTAGGCCATTAAGGAAAACAGAAAATTGATGATAGTTTTCTAACATTTTACCTCCTCCTTAGAATATGTTTGTCTCTTCTCCTCCTACCTCCACTTCAATTGCCACCCTCTTAAGCTACCAGCGCTAATACCCTGGTGTATATCCTTCTATACTTCTCCCCATGCACATATAAACATATACAAATATAAATGTAGGGTGATAGGGTGGGTTTTTTTGTTTGTTTGTTTTGAGACAGAGTCTCACTCTGTCAACCAGGTTGGAGTGCAGTGGCGTGATCTTGGCTCACTGCAACCTCTGTCTCCCGGGTTCAAGCAATTCTCTTGCCTCAGCCTCCCTAGTAGCTGGGATTACAGGTATGTGCCACCATGCCCAGCTAATAATTTTTTTGTATTTTTAGCAGAGGCTGGGTTTCACCATGTTGGCCAGGCTGGTCTCAAACTCCGGACCTCAAATGATCCACCTGCCTCAGCCTCCTAAAGTGCTGGGATTACAGGCATGAGCCACTCTGGCTGGCCTACTGATAGGGTTTTGTTTGTTTACCCAAATGGACCATAGCAGACAGATTATTTTGTGATCCTCACTTACCAGTATCATGGTCTCTAGTAGTCTAGTGGCTAGGATTCAGTGCTTTCACCAATACATCAGGATATTCCCCCTCTAATTCTAATAACTAAAAAATAGATTATTCTAATAAATGAAAATATAACTAGTTAATTTACTTTAATCATTATACAATTTCCCACAGTTTAAATATACTATAATTCAAGCATTTTCTTTTTCTTCTTTTCTTTCTTGAGACAAGGTCTTTGTCTGTTATCTAGGCTGGAGTAGAGTGGCATGATCATATACTTACCAATATACTTACCAATATTTTATGCAGCCTCAACCTCCTGGGCTCAAGCAATCCTCTCACCTCAGCCTCCCAAGTAGTTGGGACTACATGCACACACCAGCATGCCCTGCAATTTTTAAATTTTTTGTAGAGATAGAGTCTCCCTATGTTGGTCTTGACAAGTGATCTCCCTGACCTGGCCTCCCAAAGTGCTGGGATTACAGGTATGAGCCATTGCCCAGCCTAATTCAAGCATTTGTAAAAACTGATACGCCTTGGAGCTGTTTCCAGTTTTTGCCACTACAAACAAAGATGTGATAAACATCCTTGCCCTTACAACCTTGTGTACCATGGACTCTTGCAGCAAAAGTTAGATTTGCAGGTAAAACTACTCTAATAGTCTTACTTTTGATAAATATCATCAAATTACTTTTCCAAAAGGATGTAACAATTCATACTCATGTCATCAAAATATGAATGCCTGTTTTCTTACTTTCCTACTGTGTGCTTCTGTTCATTTGGATTTTTGTCATTCTGATAGACAGAAAAAAGTATTCATGTTTAATGTGCATTTATATGATTAGTAAGTTTGAGTATAGTGGCAGTTGAAGTGGAGGTATGAGGAGAAGACATGAATATATTCTAACAATGAGCTAAAATGTTAGAAAACTATCATCAATGTTATGTTTTCCTAAAGTGGCCTAATTCTAGAAAAATAAGTTGTCTGTATACTGGTATCGCTGTGGGTGCCCTGAGAGGTGCGTCCTTTGAGTAGAGTATTCATTATCACAGTTTGAAGGCTCTGGCCATTAAGATTATCCATTCGTGTTTATTCTGAGCTCACTAAACAGTCAGCTGATAGTAATTTCATTTCTTTTTTATGCTTATTGTCCATTTGAATTCCTGCCTAAGAGGCAGCATAAAATATTGGTAAGTATATAAATTCTGGAGCTAGTTTTGCCATTTCTTTTTTTTTTTTTTTTTTTTTGAGACGGAGTCTCACTCTTGTCACCCAGGCTGGAGTGTGCAGTGGCGCCATCTCAGCTCACTGCAACCTCCACCTCCCAGGTTCAAGCCATTCTTCTGCCTCAGCCTCTGGAGTAGCTGGGATTACAGGCGCCCAGCTCCATGCCCGGCTATTTTTTTGTATTTTTAGTAGAGACAGGGTTTCACCATGTTGGCCAGGCTGGTCTTGAACTTCTGACCTCAGGTGATCCGCCCATCTCGGCCTCCCAAAGTGCTGGGATTACAGGCGTGAGTCACCGTGCCCAGCCGAGTTTTGCCATTTCTGAACGATAAAACCTTTGGGCCAGGTGCAGTGGCTCACACCTGTAATCCCAGCACTTTGGGAGGCCAAGGTGGGTGGATCACAAGGTCAGGAGTCCGAGACCAGCCTGGCCAACATGGTGAAACCCCGTTTCTACTAAAAACACAAAAATTAGCTGGGCGTGCTGGCGGGCGCCTGTAGTCCTAGCTACTTGGGAGGCTGAGGCAGGAGAATAGCTTGAACCCAGGAGGCAGAGGTAGTGAGCCAAGATCGTGCCACTGCACTTCAGCCTGGGTGACAGAGCAAGACTCCATCTCAAAAAAAAAAAAACTTGACTCATTGCCACCCATCCATCCAAGGTAGGAGTGGGTGAGTAAAACTAACCACACTGAGATTCTAATTGTATTAAGTTATTAATTTTAGATAGAGTGATATTTTTCTGATATTAAGTCCTCCCATCCAGGAACACAGACTCTTTTCTCTTTAGGTTTTGTCTTACATCTTTTAATACAATTTCATAGTTTTAGTCCTATGTTTCCTTTGCTCCCTGTAGCTCCTATCCCTTCCTTCCTAGATATTTTGTACTTCTGGTCATTTGTGAACAGGGTATTTTCTTCTATTTCCATTCTAGCTAGATATTGCCTAGACAAAGGAAAGCTATTATATTCTATATTTCTATTCTGCCACTACATTTTGTTAATTCTAGTAGCTTATTCTTTCTGGATTTGCATTCTAGAAATGCAATCACAATTCCTGAAAAATAAAGATTTTTTTTTTCCTGATATTTACACCAAGAAGGTCTTCTTTGGCTATACAACTGTGCTATGATCCTGTGCTGCTGTCCCTCCTAGCCGCTTCCCCACTGCAGGCATTTGTTCCGGCTGCCCAAGTGTGCCCTGAGTGGCCACCAAGGAATCAGACAGAAGCATTCTATGAGAATATTCTATGATTGCTTTGTTCAGGTGTCACCGATGACAACAAATACAGTAGTTCCTGGTCTCTTAGCTTTCATAGACTTCAATTCAGAGCCATTGATATACATTTCTTGAGCTCACATTTCTAATCATACCAGTCAAATTCCCATTTGGTCTGTTGTATTAGGAGACATGCCCAGCATTAATATCTAATGAGCTTGTCTGTCGCTATCTGTCACATTATTCAGTTTTGTCTCATAGCACCAATCATATTGGCAGGTGTATTATTTACTGATTTGTCTCCCTAAGATAGACTATATACTAGGTTATAAACCTGACTTATCTACCCTTTAATCTCTAGCACCTAGAATGAAAACATCTAATAGGCCTTCAACAAATATTTGTTGAATGAATAAATGAATGTTGTTTTCTGGAAAATAATATACATTGTATTTAAGTAATTTCTTTTTCTTTTCTTTTCTTTTTTTTTTTTTGAGACGGAGTTTTGCTCTTGTTGTCCAGGCTGTAGTGCAATGGCATGATCTCGGCTCACCACAATCTCCACCGCCCAGATTCAAGCAATTCTCCTGCCTCAGCTTCCCGAGTAGCTGGGATTACAGGCATGTGCTACCACGCCTGGCTAATTTTATATTTTTAGTAGAGACGGGGTTTCTCCATGTTGGTCAGGCTGGTCTCGAACTCCCGACCTGAGGTGATCCGCCCGCCTCGGCCTCTGAGAGTGCTGGGATTACAAGAGTAAACCACCGCACCCGGCCAAGTAATTTCTTTTTATTCCAGTGTTTCTTAGTGTTATTAAGAATGGTTGCTGTTGGCCGGGCACTGTGGCTCACGCCTGTACTACCAGCACTTTGGGAGGCTGAGGCAGGCGGATCGGCTGATGTTAGGAGTTCGAGACCAGCCCGGCCAACAAGGCGAAACCCCGTTTCTACTAAAAATACACAAAAGTTAGCTGGGTGTCGTGGCGCACGCCTGTAATCCCAGCTACTCGGGAGGCTGAGGCAGGAGAATCGCTTGAATCCGGAAGGTGGAGATTGCAGTAAGACAAGATGCGCCACTGCACTCCAGTCTGAACGACACAGCGAGACTCCGTCTCAAAAAAAAAAAAAAAAAAAAAAAAAGAAAGAAAGAAAGAAAAGAAAAGAAAAGAAAATTTCAGTTCAAGGGATCAAGGGACAGATCAGGCTGAGCACGGTGGCTTATGCCTGCCATCTCAGTACTTATGGTAGGCTGCGGCGGGAGGATCACTTTGATGCTAGGAGTTGGAGACCAGCCTGGAAATCATAGTGAGATCCCGTCTCCACAAATAATTACTAATAACTTAAAATATAAAAAAATGGGGGAGAGGGGAAGATCAGGTTAAAGTAATTATAGGATTAAACTTGACATATTAAAAAATGCAGAAATAGTTGTGAGACCATACCATTAAGAGGGATAACTCTCTGGACAAAGAGAGAAAAATGTATCGTATCTCAACATTTAAAATCTGCATTTCCCATTAGACCATGAGAGATGAACTAGGACCTAATTCCTAATTAACTGGGTTTTCTCCCCGTTTCTTTTTTTTTTTTTTGAGACGAAGTCTCACTCTATTGCCCAGGCTGGAGTGCAACGGCACGATCTCGGCTCACTGCAACTTCCGCCTCCTGGGTTCAAGCGATTCTCCTGCCTCAGCCTCCTAAGTAGCTGGGATTACAGGCGCACACCACCACGCCCAGCTAATTTTGCATTTTTAAGTAGAGATGGGGTTTCACTATGTGGGCAAGGCTAGTCTCGAACTCCTGACCTCGTGATCCGCCCGCCTCGGCCTCCCAAAGTGCTGGGATTACAGGCATAAGCCACCGTGCCCGGCCTTCCTCCCCGTTTCTTAAAAAGGCTTATGTGAGTTGCATTTCCAGTCCTGTAGAGGTACGTTTAATACTTTCAAAAAAAAAAAAAAAACTTACCAGGACTTCGTGAGAAATGAAAGCGGACATCCAAGGCAGCTTGCAGCCGGTCTACTGTTACTTTGTTTTAGCGGGCCGACCTGTCTCCAAATATGGTTTGACCATAATGCTAGGATTTACCTAGGGCTTTTGTTTTTATTTCACTCCCACACTTTACTGGTTTCAACTTATCAATTCAGATGGGTGTCTGGTGGAACGCTCAGGTTTATGGCAAAATCATTTCAGGCATTTGTTTAACCCTCTCCAGAAAGGCATTTACAAGGGTTCACTGTTGGTACAGTTAGTAGGGGCAGTTTTGTTTCGATTTGCTGGCGAATCTCTAAAATCTCCCCGTTTAACTTTCGCCCGCAATTCCTAACGCCGCGAAGGCCGTTTCCGGCGGTCTGCCCCGCCGCAGGCCGAGGCTGGCGCACAGAGACAGGAAGCACCGCCCCTCGGCGTCTCGGTCCTCGCTTCATCGGCCGCAGCCCCGCGGCGGCGGCGCTCGCGGTGCGTTGTGGGCGCTGTAGTCCGGCCGGAACCTGTTTGCAACCGCGAGTCCCATGACACCGCTTCTCCTCACAGCCCAACCCGCAGTGCCCCTCCCTAGCTTCGGCGGGTCCTCCCGGGACCCGAGCGCGGCGTTCCAGCGAGTCAGCTGTTTCTCCCCTGGGCTCGGACGCGGAAGCTTGAGGGGCGCGGGGAGGAGCTTCGCGTGCGGGGTGAACGCCCGCTCTACGTGCTCGTTCGCTTCGCGACCGCTGCGCGCGAGCCCCGTGTCCCCACGGCGGGCAGCAGCGGCGGCGGAGGCTGAACGCGGAGGGGGCGGAGGGAGCCCGCGGCGGCGGCGGCTATAGCGAAATGGCGGAGACCGTGGCTGACACCCGGCGGCTGATCACCAAGCCGCAGAACCTGAATGATGCCTATGGACCCCCCAGCAACTTCCTCGAGATCGATGTGAGCAACCCGCAGACGGTGGGGGTCGGCCGGGGCCGCTTCACCACTTACGAAATCAGGGTCAAGGTGAGGCCGTCTTTCCCCTCTCCCAAGAAACCCCTCCCGCTGGCTCTGGTCACCCCCCACTCGGCCCAGGAGTGAACCTCCGCGGGCAGCCACAGCCGCCCAGGCCGGGAGCCCCCTTGCAGAGGCTGGCCGGGGTCGTGAGCCAGGGCCCCTCTTCCTGTAGGGCTGGTGTGGGGGGCTGCAGAGCGAGCCCGGCGCCCTAGCACTTGGAGAAGGTGCTCGAAGAGGAGGGCGTGGGTTGAGCGCCGCTTGCCCCTCCAGCAGCTGATCTGGGAATGACATTTGAGTTGGAAAGGGGTAGATCTTTCGAGAACACATCCCTTCACTGGGAAGGGAAGGAGATGTTGACTGAGAGAAGGGGCTTGCGCAAAGTTAAAGCCTTTTCCCAGTTTTCTCTTCCTGGAGACTTCCCAGAGGTAGCAAGCCAAGCCCGCTGCTCCAGGCCCTTCCCGAGCTACTAAAGTAACCTAGGTTGTGTAGTCTTCTAAACGGGACTTAATGAAAGTTCACAGAAGCCTGACGATTTTTGATAGGGCTGAGCCAGACCAGAAGGGTGATTGGACATGGTTGACTTAAGCACTTTGGGCCACCGCCCTGCTAAAGGCTGAAGTGTGGTGTCACTTACCTCATAATCCAAAACTACAGTTGCTTTAAGAAAAGCCTATTTATTTAGAGATCTTGCTGTCTTAATTCGAGATTTGCATTTAACTGAATGAAGAAATCAACAGAAATAAAATATACCTAATTTCACAACTAGTGTTTGTTGGCAATAAATAATTCAGATGATTTGAAAGATATTGAAAATAGTGCTTCACTTTCACTCTATAGTTAAGTATTAAAGAATTTGCCCATGTATGGAAGCATCTTTAAAAATTAATTACATTAACTTAAAGATGACAGCAAATTACTTTATTAAAAATTAAGTATGAGGATTTTGCCTTTAATCAAAATTTATATGACAAGCTACTATTAACATTTAAGTGAAATAATTTCTCATTAACTTACGCACTTTGTGTCGTAAAAAACACAAAACGTGAACTTTGCCATCCTAACCATTTTTAAGTGGACAGCTCATTAGTATATTCACTTAAGTTGTGAAACTTAAGTATTTTTTAAAAATGATTCTTATGTAGTTAGTATTGATTTTAAAAAATTAAACTTTAAAATATGAAACGAATAGTTTACTGTTTCAAGCCACTGTTGTCTTCTTATGGATGTGTAAAATGTGAATCATAGGCCGGGCGCGGTGACTCACGCCTGTAATCCCAGCACTTTGGGAGGACCAGATGGGCGGAACACCGAGGTTGGGAGTTCGACACCAGCCTGATCAGCATGGAGAAACCCTATCTGTACTAGAAATACAAAATTAGCCGGGTGTGGTGGCGCGTGCCTGTAATCCTAGCTACTCGGGAGGCTGAGGCTGGAGAATCGCTTGATCTAGGGAGGCAGAGGTTGCAGTGAGTCTAGATCGGGCCATTGCATTCCAGCCTGGGCAACAAGAGCGAAACCCTGTCTCTAAATAAATGAATAAAAATTGAATCATAGGCTATGTTGCCATAGGGAAACTGCAAAATCCAGTCTCCAGTACACCTGGGGAACTACATTCCCACATGAACTTAGCGGAAAAGTGAATGTTTTTCTAATTGTCTGTAATACCTGACAGATGGTTCACTAAAAAGAACTTCCTCTTTTGCCCTATACACCAGTGTTTTCTTTTTTTTTTTTTCTCTTGTGCTAAAACAGAACTTGGTATTCTTGTTTCTAGACTTCCATAGCAGGTACTTCCTGTCACAAAATTGAATTGGAATATCCTGCCTACACTTCCTCCACTTACTAACTGAGTTTATCTTGCCGAGTGCATTATATTAAATGGATTCTAGTATAATAACTTAATCCTCTTTTTTTTTTTTTTTTTTTTTGTAAATACAACTAATACCTTAGCAAATAACTGATGTGACACTTAAAAATGGTTTTTGGGCGTGGCGCAGTGGCTCACGCCTCTCGTCCCAGCACTGTGGGAGGCTGAGGCTGGTGGATCCCTTGAGCTCTGAAGTTTGAGACCAGCCTGGGCAACACGTTGAAACCCCTTCTCCACAAAAAAAGAAATTAGCTGGGCATGGTAGTGCGCATGCCTGAGGTCGCAGCTACTCCGGAGGCTGAGGTGGGAGCATCACTTGAGCCCAGAATAGTCATTTGTATGTTAAATAAAATAATTTTTTTTTTTTTTTTTGAGATGGAGTCTTGCTCTGTCGCCCAGGTTGGAGTGCAGTGGCGCTATTTGGGCTCACAGCAACCTCCGCCTCCCAGGTTCAAGCAATTCTCCTGCCTCAGCCTCCTGAGTAGCTGGGATTACAGGCATAAGCCACCATGTCTGGCTAATTTTTGTATTTTTAGTAGAGATGGGGTTTCACCCTGTTGGTCAGGCTGGTCTTGAACTCCTGACCTCGTTATACACCTGCCTTGGCTTCCCAAAGTGCTGGGATTACAGACATGAACCACTGCGCCCGGCCTGAAAATAATCTTTTTTAAGAATGATTAATGAGTCAGAGAACTAACAAATTATACACTTACTTTGGTTTGTATTTTTGTATAAACCAACTCACTGGGTGTTAATAGCTGTTAACAGTCGTAAATGCAGGTGCCTATATGAAAACCTAATTGAGTTTTTAATGCATGAAATGCCTTTGGATTTCTTTCTTTCTTTTTTTTTTTTTTTTTTTTTTGAGACGGAGTCTTGCTCTGTCGCCAGGCTGGAGTGCAGTGGCGCAATCTCGGCCCACTGCAACCTCTGCCTCCCGAGTTAAAGCCATTCTCCTGCCTCAGCCACCCAAGTAGCTGGAACTACAGGCATGCGCCACCATGCCCAGCTAATTTTTGTACTTTTAGTAGACATGGGGTTTCACTGTGTTGACCAGAATGGTCTGGATCCCTTGACCTCATGATTCATCCGCCTTTGCCTCCCAAAGTGCTGGGATTACAGGCGTGAGCCCCCACACCCGGCCTGGATTTCTTTTAGTATGTAATGTGTTAGCTTAAAACTAAGGACACTATATAGTAAGGAAATTAGCCCTTATTTGAGCAGCATATGATTTTTTTAGCGTAATTATAGTCTTGCGTTAAGGCAGAGTGGCTATGACATGAATAGTTTAATATTTTGTAATTTTTTTTTTTTCTTGAAATAAGAGTCCCGCTCTGTAGCCCAGGCTGGAATGCAGTGGCGTGATCATGGCTCACTGCAGTCTCAAACTTCAGGGCTCAAGTGTTACCCCCGCCTCAGCCTCCCAGGTAGCTGGGGACTACAGGGTGCTACTACCCCTGGCTAATTTTTTTTTTTTGTCAGTTGAAACTTGCTATGTTGCCCATGATGGTCTTGAACTCCTGGCCTCAAGTGACCCTGCCCCACTCAGCCTCCCAGTGTTGGAATTACGGGCATGAGCCACCCCACCCAGCCCTGCAATTTTATTATTCTCTAAACTGTTGCTGCTCTCCCTAACCCCTACTGACTACCTTTTGCTATTGAATTTGCTATATGGAAAACCATTTTATGTTCCAGAATTTGAACTTTTAAACTATCTTACAGTTACTGTCTTATTCTGGTCTTGAGAACAATTTTCAGTTTTACAGGATCTGATTGAAATTACTCTAATTCACAGGGCAATTTTATCTGGATGGTGGCACTTAGAATGCAAGTTTCCCAATCTCCATTTATCTTTTGGTTTTAGGATAGTGTTTAAGACTATTAGGATCACTTGATTAGTATCTCTGGGCTTTTGAAAATAATTACACAGTGTTATGTTTTTAAAAATTGTTCTAATGGATAGGTACAGCAGAGAGCGCCATAAATGATTAAAGGTTTAGGAAAGTTCAAGGTCTAGAATTATTTAGGCATATTAAAGAGAAGGCTGAAAGTAAAATTCAGTCACTGTTTATAAGTTTGTGCTGTAATGTAACTTTAATATTCTGGAGATTTTTAAATTAATCAAGATCTATTTTACCTGGAGACCACTGTTTTGAACAGGAATGGAATTAGAATCTTTCTTGAGCTCTGACATAGTCCTCAGTTCAAAGAACAGATTTAGCATTTCCTAGCTGGGTAGGGTACAAAATCAAAGCTCCACTTCCCGTCTGTGAAATAGGTGTGCTAATAATAGTACCTACCTCTTAGGACTAAATGGGATAAGGCACATGAATCTTTCTAGCACAGTGCCTGGCACATAATAAGCACGCAGAATTTAGCTCTTTCTGAAGATAGACATTTTCTAAATTAAACGTCAGTGATCAACTACATTTTCTGTGTTAACGTGTGGTTGAGTTACTAAAATTGTTAGATTTTCTTACCAAGAAACCTACTTGTCTTGGAAGTGTACCTTCATTAAGTAAGCATGGTATAAAAAGAAGCTATCTTATTTGGTACTTAACCAAGTAACCTTTGTGTATGTATTTATTTTTTCAAGGCAGGGTCTCCCTCTGACTCTCAGCCTAGAGTGCAATGGTGCAATCACAGCTCACCGAAGCCTTGACCTCCAAGCTCAAATGATCCTCCCAACCTCAGCCTCTCTAGTAGTTAGGACCACAGGCACACACCACCACACCCAGCTAATTTTTAAATTATTTGTAGAGACGAGATCTCACTATGTTGCCCGGGCTGCTCTTGAACTCCTGGGCTCAAGTAATACTCCCACCTCAGCCTCCAAAACTGCTAGGATTATAAGTATGAGCCACCATACCCGGCTGCAAATAATCTTTTAAAGTTGAGCTTTATTAAAGCATAAAGCTGAATAATAACGTTGGCTGGTAAAAATTTTAGCAAGATGCTAAATAAATGTAGCATCTTATCTTGACTGCTTGCCTTTCTAAACTTGTATGTTTTTTCCTCTGGGTCAGTCATCTAATCTTAAATTAGGAGTCATTAATACCCAGATTGGAAGCTGAGAAATAAATTTTAAAATCTTAGACTTAATATTAGGAATTATAAACATGTATTATTGAAGGGCTAAAATATTAATAGTATTTTAAAGATTTGGGGGGTCGGGCATGGCAAATCCTGTATGTAATCCCAGCACTTTGGGAGGCCAAGGTGGGAGGACTACTTGAGCTCAGGTGTTGCCACACGGCCTGGGCAATGCAGTGAGACCCTGTCTCTACAAAAATTTAAAAATTAGCCAGGTGCGGTGGTATGTGCCTGTAGTCCCACCTATGTGGGAGGCTGAAGTGGGAGGATTTCTTGAGCCCAGGAGGAGGTCAAGGCTGCAGTGAGTCATGATCACACCACTGCACTCTAGCCTGGGTGACACAGTGAGACCCTGTCTCTAAAAAAAGAAAAGAAAGGCCAGGCGCGGTGGCTCACGCTTGTAATCCCAGCACTTTGGGAGGCCGAGGCGGGCAGATCACGAGGTCAGGAGATCGAGACCATCCTGGCTAACACGGTGAAACCCCGTCTCTATTAAAAATACAAAAAATTAGCCGGGCGTGGTGGTGGGCGCCTGTAGTCCCAGCTACTCAGGAGGCTGAGGCAGGAGAATGGCGTGAACCCGGGAGGCAGAGCTTGCAGTGAGCCGAGATCGCGCCACTGCACTGTAGCCTGGGCAACAGAGCAAGACTCCATCTCAAAAAAAAAAAAAAAATCAGGACATTTTGATGCCAAAGGACATCTGCAGAAATATCAATTGGCCAATGAGATGTTGTCTGTTATACATGTTCCTGCCAGCTATGGCTGACATATCTAGGATCTCCATCAAGGAGAAGCATGCTATTAGCAGTGAAGATTCTGTTCTTATCTCATCCATCCCTTAAGAGAATGGAGAGTGGGGGAGGAAGACAGTGGCAATTTTAAAGTAGCCCTGTTATATTGAGTTTTTAGGGATTCTGTTCTGTTAAGGGATGTATCATTTGAGTATCTATTATGTGCAAGGCACTGTGCTGTATGTGTAAAATTTAATATTGAGATAACCAAGCAGAGTAGATAATACTCCTGTTTTGCAGATGTAGAAGCCGAAGTCCCAATTGATCCTCATCTCTTGTCCTTTCCTCATTTTGACTCCAGTCCTGAACTGGTATCTCCCAATTAAGCTGAGTTCTTTTGTATCCAGGCCTTTTGCACACACTTCCTCCTCTGTTAAGAACAGGCTTCCTTTAACAGCCTCATCTGGTTACTAT
Source organism: Papio anubis (assembly GCF_008728515.1). Lineage (NCBI taxonomy): Eukaryota > Metazoa > Chordata > Mammalia > Primates > Cercopithecidae > Papio > Papio anubis. Next base: position 155,057,605 of record NC_044981.1, read on the forward strand.
GACTTATCCTGCAGGACTCAGCCTTAATGTCCCCTTTTTAGAGATTTTGCTGATCCCTTGACTCTGGACCAGATTTCCTTCCTGTGTGTCCTAGTAGCCTTGTTAGGATTAAATTTGTTTGCTTGTCTTTGGCTTCCTGTAAGTTCCTATCACCCATTATAAGCTCTTAGAGAACAGGGAGTCATAATCACCCTTACTCAATATCTAACACTGCTTGGCACATAGTGAACACTTATAAATAAATGAAGTTTAGGAAAGTTAACTTCCCCAAGGTCCCAGCTATTAAATGGTAAAACTGGGATTTGAACCTAGATTTTTCTGACCTTCAGAGCCCATATTTTTTTTTGAGACAGGTTCTCACTCTTGCCCAAGCTAGAGTGCACGGTGGTGCAATCTCAGCTCATTGCAGCCTCAACCTCCTGGGCTCAGGCAACCCTCCCACCTTCACCTCCTGAGTAATTGGGGCTTCAGGAGCATGCAACTATGCCTGGCTAATTTTTTTGTATTTGTAGAGACAGGGTTTCTCCATGTTGCCCAGGCTTGTCTCAGACAAAGGTTTCACCATGATTGCCCAGAGCCCTCACAGAACATTCATACCACCTGAGGAGCCTTTGAAACCATTCAGGTTTTCTTTTAATTGGGGTGGGGTGGGGTTTGGGCAGTGGTGGGGTTTTTTTTCTTTTTTTTGTCTTTGAGACGGAGTCTTGCTCTGTCACCCAGGCTGGAGTGCAGTGGCACGATCTTGGCTCACTGCAAGTTGCACCTCCCGAGTTCACGCCATTCTCCTGCCTCAGCCTCCTGAGTAGCTGGGACTACAGGTGCCGGCCACCACGCCCAGCTAATTTTTTGTGTTTTTAGTAGAGGTGGGGTTTCACCATGTTAGCCAGGATGGTCTCAATCTCCTGACCTCATGATCCACCCACCTCGGCCTCCAGAAGTGCTGGGATTACAGGCGTGAGCCACCGCGCCTGGCTGGCAGTGGTGGTTTAAAAAGCATCCCAGTAAGGGCACTTTACTGATATGCAGCAAGGATTTCTGCTGCTGTTTATCATGCTCTCTGTCTCACTGAGATAGACAGTAGAGAAGGAGGAGAAATATACATAGAACCACAGTGGTTGGTAGCTTTGATGGGGTTAAAAAAAAAAAAACAGATTCTAAAATAGTAAAACATAAAATGAATAGCAGATCTTGGCAACAGAGAGGAAAACCAGCGACATTTGCCAAAGATAGAAAACTTTTTGGAGGGGAGGCATTTAAATATTAACTGAAAGCATACTGATCTCTACAGCTTAAGGTTTTGGGAAGGAGGGGAGACACAGACTACATCCAGTCAAGCCAGATCTTTTTACCTTTGTCTTGCATCATCCATGTCTACATCTCTATATAATAATCATGAAAGTAAGCCAGAAGTAAAAAACAAAAAAAAAGACAAAAATACATATTCATTTAAGAAAGGGATTTTTTGGAGACAGTGTTATGCTGTGTTGTCGAGGCTGGTCTTGAACTCCTGGGCTGAAGTGAGCCTCCCACCTCAGCCAAGTAGCTGGGATTACTGTTGCATGCCATCAAGCATGCCTCAAAAAAGGAATCTTTTTTTTTTTTTTTTTTTTTTTTTTTTTTTTTTGAGACGGAGTCTCGCTCTGTCGCCCAGGCTGGAGTGCAGTGGCCGGATCTCAGCTCACTGCAAGCTCCGCCTCCCGGGTTCCCGCCATTCTCCTGCCTCAGCCTCCCGAGTAGCTGGGACTACAGGCGCCCGCCACCTCACCCGGCTAATTTTTTTTTATTTTTTAGTAGAGACGGGGTTTCACCGTGTTAGCCAGGATGGTCTCGATCTCCTGACCTCGTGATCCGCCCGTCTCGGCCTCCCAAAGTGCTGGGATTACAGGCTTGAGCCACCGCGCCTGGCCCCCCAAAAAAGGAATCTTTATAAATATTGTCACTTTATACTTTTAAAAGGGGAAAATCTAAAAAAATGCTTTGAACTATCCTGGTGATCACATGTAATAGAAATTTTCCTCTCCTGCTCACCTTCATCATCATGCTTATCTCACCCCTTCCAAAAAGTACTAGACTGTTATTATTAGATACTTTGATGTTTGTACCATGTAATGCTGCTTTCATGTAAACAGAGCCAGCAATTGAATATCAGATAAGAAAGATGGTGTCCAAGAAAATCTTGGAACTGCTATTTTCTTTTTTCCAGAAGTTTATTCCTAGGGCCGGGTGCAGTAGGTAGCTCATGCCTGTAATCCCAGCACTTTGGGAGGCTGAGGTGGGTGGATCACTCGAGATCAGGAGTTCGAGACCAGCCTTACCAACATGGCAAAAACCCATATCTACTAAAATACAAAAATTAGCCAGTGTGGTGGTGCATGCCTATAATCCCAGCTACTCAGGAGGCTGAGGCACAAAGATTGCTTGAACCCTGGAGGCAGAGGATGCAGTCAGTCGAGATTGCACTACCACATTCCATCCTGGGTGGCAGCGAGACTCTGTGCTTAAAAAAAAAAGAGAGAGAGAGAGAGAGAGAAAGCTTATTCTTACGTGTGCAACAGGCTCCAAGACGTTTCATCCTTTGCTTCCTAGGGTGGAAGCAGAAGATTTTATGGTAGGAAATACAGATATTTAAATAGGAATGGGATCAAGGGTCATCATTGCCTCGGGCACAGTGGTTCGTTTTTTGGTTTTTGTTCTTGTTTTCCAGATTTCTCCCTTCTAAGTACTAACCAGGCCCAACCCTACTTAGCTTCTGAGATCAGACGAGCAATTGGGTGCATTCAGGATAGAATGGCCATAGACTTTTGCCAGATTTGTTAATTCCACCTGTCAAGGGAACCCTTCCCCGTCGCCTTTGCTTTTAGCTCCCCAAGTTTTTTCTGCTCCTCTTTTTGTTTCTGCTTGAAATCCTTGTCTTCCTCATACATCTCCTTGGCCTGTTTCTTGTCAGGGGCTTCTTGCCATAGGTGCCTGTCAGGAACGCTGGCCGTGGTGCCTAGCATTCCTTCCCCAGACCCTGCATAGGAAACTGGAACTGCAGTTTACTATTTTGATTCCTTAGTTAAAAGACATAAAGCTTTCAACCAAAGTTCTACTTCGTTTTTTGTTTTTTTAATTTTATTTATTTTTTTAGACAGAGTCTCACTCTGTTGCCCAGACTGGAGTGCAATGGTGCAATCTCAGCTCACTGCAGCCTCCGCCTCTGTGGTTCAAGCAATTCTCGTGCTTCAGCCTCCCAAGTAGCTGGGAGTATACAGGTCGTGCACCGCCATGCCCGGCTAATTTTTGTATTTTTAGTAGAGATGGGGTTTCACCATGTTGCCAAGGCTGGTCTCAAACTCCTGGCCTCAAGTGATCTGCCCACTTCAGCCTCCCAAAATACAGGCGTGAGCCACCACGCCTGGCCACTACTTCTTTAAAGAAATATTTAACTGACAACCTAGGAATTTGGAATGTGTTGGTAAAATGTGATGTTTGCTATAGCTTGCCAGAAAGGTTGTATCAAATAGTATGGAGTTTGGGCTGTTCTCAGATAAAGAAGATAATTTTGTTGTTCTTTTGGTTTTTTCTCCACATGGAGAGGTTTCAGGCACGGTCCAGAGTTAGTATCGTGGCTTGACTATCAGCTTCTAATATATTCACATTCTAGTCAGGGGGAAGGTTTATTTCTGCCCTTGAAGGACACAACCAGGAAGTTGTATTATTTCTGTTTCTGCCCCATTGCCGTACTTAGCTATAAAAGAAGCTGGGAAATTTAACCAGGCAGCCATGTGAAGAAGGGAAGAGTAGATGCTGTTCTTTGCTTTGCCACATTAACAAATGGTTGTGGTTGGCCCTTCTAGGATATGGCTTTAAGCTACACTGTGATCATCTCTTACTCCTTTTTTTTTTTTGCTGATGCCTGGAATTTCGGTTTAGAGTAAGTTCATTTGATTTGCAAGAAATAAAATTGTACTTTCATTAGTTTGGAAGTCTTAAGTGAGTAAGTTTTGATTCTTTCATGATAATTTTGTTAAGTTGAGAAAAAAGGCAAGCATGAAGACATGGCATATCTGATAGGGGTATACCTTGAGCTTGGGCTAGAGATTCTAAAAATAGTTGATTAACCTTTTTTTCCCCTTCCAAGGCTGCTTAAAACTATATTGGTTTTACTTAGGCCCACCATTGAAGTTGCTGACATTGAATGATGGGAGTATATAATTTGAGCCACCAAAATAAATGAGGCCAGTGTCTCTTAGCAGAGAATCACTTAATCTCCTAGCAGAGAAGTAGATAATTACTTAAAATAATTTCGTAAAGTTACTTTGTGTCCAGCAGTATCGGAATGGTCATTCCATAATTATTTGTTCTGTAAACTTAGATTTTATCACTGATGGAGCATTTCTTTTGGCTTTCGTAAAGTTATTTTAGCACCTGTCACCTATAGCTTGTTTGCTTTCTGTTTTTTCTAGTCCTGCCCTTGTGGAATGACCTTCTCTGTTGTACAATAAGTCTCATCCATACTGAGAAACAGTATGTGTCTGGTCTTGGTATCTCACCCCTCTCTTGTGTTGACTTTACTGGTTATCTTCAAGTGGAAACAAGTAGAGAAAAATCTTGTCAGCTAGGCATGTATGTGTATATCACCAGGTCTTGTCTTAAATTTACACCCAAAGATTCCCCTGTGGTATATAACTGAGGACATTCGTAGGACACTAAGGAGTATAGATAGAGCAGGGGTTGGCAAACTGTGGGCTTACCTTTTTAAATTTATTTTATTTTTTATTTTATTTTTTTGAGACGGAGTCTCACTCTGTCGCCCAGGCTGGAGTGCAGTGGCCGGATCTCAGCTCACTGCAAGCTCCACCTCCCGGGTTCACGCCATTCTCCTGCCTCAGCCTCCCGAGTAGCTGGGACTACAGGCGCCCGCCACCTCGCCCGGCTAGTTTTTTGTATTTTTTAGTAGAGACGGGGTTTCACCGTGTCAGCCAGGATGGTCTCGATCTCCTGACCTCGTGATCCACCCGTCTCGGCCTCCCAAAGTGTTGGGATTACAGGCTTGAGCCACCGCGCCCGGCCCCACCTTTTTTTATAAATAAAGTTTTATTGGAACACAGCATATCCATTTCTTCCCGTATTATGTAAGACCACTTTTATACTATAAGGGCAGAATTGAGTAGTTGAAACAGTATGTTTACTATCTTGCCCTTTAAGAAAAGGTTTGCCAATTTTGTGTCTAGAATTTGCTCATGTGACATTGAAATAATGGAAATCAAAAGGTACTTGGAGAATCTTTTATCAAAACATGAGGCCAGGCATGGTGCCTCACTCCTGTAATTCCAGCACTTGTGGAGTCTGAGGTGGGTGGATCACTTGAGGTCAGGAGTTCAAGACCAGCCTGACCAACATGGCAAAACCCTGTCTCTACTAAAAATATAAAAATTAGCCAGATGTGGTGGTGTGCCCCTGTAGTCCCAGCTACTCAAGAGCCTGAGGTGGGAGGATCACTTGCACCCTGGAGGCGGATGTTGCAGTGAGCCAAGATCACACCACTGCACTCCAGCCTATGTGACAGAGTAGAACCCTGTCTCAAACCCTAAAAAATATCTTGAGGCTATGGAAAGAATATTCATTTAGGAAGCCAGTAGTAAACGACTGAGGAAATAGTCATTAAATATAACACTGCACATTCATCAAATAATAGGATCTTAATGCATAGCCCTATTGTTGGGTGGTGAATGAAATATTAGATACCATTCTTTCCTCCTAGAGGTCCAGTTTTACATAGAAATTGTAACTTTGTGTTGTCATCCCACTGGTAATACTAAGGCCAGGCACAAGGATTTTCAACTTTTGAAGTTTATTTTCTCACTCGAAGCCATTTATGTAAACTCCTTTGAATACCCACATAAAGCAAAGAAAGTTGGTGCTGATAAACTAGTGGGCACCAGGTTCATGGTGGTTCAGGGTCGGTCAGCAAACCAGTGCCAACACTGAAGATGATGCAAAACAAAATTGACTGCAATCAGTTCTAGCCAGGATCATGGTTTAGATATTTTCTAGCCAGAATTAATTAATTTTTTCTTTTTTTGAGACGGAGTCTCACTCTGTTGCCAGGCTGGAGTGCAGTGGCGCGATCTTGGCTCACTGCAACCTCCACTTCCCGGGTTCAAGCGATTCTCCTGCCTCAGCCTCCCGAGTAGCTGGGATTACAGGCGCGTGCCACCACGCCCAGCTAATTTTTGTATAATTAATTAATTTCTTATACAGTATCATCATTTAATGATTTGTGGGGTTTTATGTGTGTGTGTGTTTTTTAAGAGACAGAATATCACTATGTAGCCCAGGTTGGTCTTGAACTCCTGAGCTCAAGCAATCCTCTTATCTGCCTCAGTCTTCTGAGTAGCTGGTACTACAGATGTGAGCCATTACACCTGTCTTAATGTTTCGTGTTCTTACATGTTAAACCCCTATGTAACAGGGCAGTGTGCCATTGTATAAATAATAGTTATTAAAATTTAAATTAGTCTTGGTTGAACTATTAGGTAAGTCCTTTCTACAAACTTTGTCTGTCTGTCTAAAAGCTGGGTGTGGTGGTGCACACCTGTAGTCCCAGCTACTCAGGAGGTTGAGGTGGGAGACTCATTTGAGCCCAGGAGGTTGAGGCTGCAGTGAGCTATAATGGTACCACTGCACTCCAGCCTGGGTGACAGAGTGAGACCCTGTCTCAAAAAAAGAAAGGAAGGAGTTAAGTGGAAAATTGAGAAACTGTGATACCGACTCTAAATGGGACAACGCAGTAAACTGATAGAATTTTTGTCTTAGTTTATAAGGCCAGATTATGTTGATATACTTAAGTTGGGATAAATTGCCATTTTAGAGCGTTTTTCTTTAGACATCAGGATATGATTCTTATCTATAATTGATATTTGCTGAGTTTTCTTCCTTCAAGACATCTGATCAATTGTTTTTTTCTAACTAAATTTCTTTTTTAGAGTTGTTGATTTTAACTTGAGTAGCTCCTGTGGGTCAGTTGCTTTATCGAGTACTTGGAATGCTAAGTTTAATAACATATGTTACTGCATTTAGTAAGTTCCCAACCGCCTGAAACAGGGCTAGATTTCTCTGATAAGTTTTCCCCAGAACTGTCCAATAAATGAACATTTATGAACTGTCTGCTATATTCCAGACATTGCTAGATGCTTGTTTAAGAGATGAATAAGACATGCCTAGCCTTTAGAAGCTTCCAAACTGGTGGTAAGGAGAGTAGGGAGAGGTAAATTCGTAAAATATGCATAAGGTGTAGTGGAAACCCAGGTCTGCCCTGAGGGGCCAGAAGTGTGTGAGGGCAAAAAGAGAGCCAGTAGTGTTTTAGGTAGGGGGAGCACCTGTCTCTTCTGCCCTTCACTGCCAACATCTGACGTCAATGGCCTGCCAGAATCGCACAGTAATAATACTGGAGTGGTTCCTTGTTACTCTCTGACTCAAACATTTTTCTCGATTTTTATTTATAATTTTATATATAATGTATAATTTGGTTTTAAAATTGTTATTTTAATTTTATTTTTTTAATAAACAGAGACAGGGTCTCGCTGTGTTGCCCAGGCTGGTTTTGAACTCCTGAGCTCAAGCAATCCTCCTTCCTCTGCCTCCCAGAGTGCTGAGATTACAGGCATGAGTCACTGCACCTGGCTATAATTTGTTTTAAGCATCTGTGTTCAGGCGGTATGGTAGGCACTTTCACTCTGTGTTTTCTCTGATATAGTTTATTCTACTGCATTTTCTTACAAACTGTAATCACTATTATTTCCACTTAAAACAGATGATAGACTGGACATGGTGGCTCATGCCTATAATTTTAGCACTTTGGGAGGCAGAGGTGGGAAGATCACTTGAGCCCAGGCATTCAAGACCAGCCTGGGCAACACAGGGAGACTTAAACTTTTTTTTTTTTAATTAGCTGGGCATAGTGGCATGGACTAGTAGTCCCAACTACTTAGGAGGCTGAGGTAGAAGGATCACTTGAGCCCAAGAGGTCGAGGCTACATTAAGCCGTGGTCATGCTACTGCACTCCAGCCTAGGTGACAGAGTGAGACCTGGTCACACACTCAAAAAATAGATCATAGATATCGACCACTTCATCGTTCTTACTTAGCAATAATCGTTTCCTGTTTCCTCCTGTCTTACTCCATTTTCACACTATAAATTTACTACCTGAGACTGGGTAATTTATAAAGGAAAGAGGTTTAATTGACTCACAGTACTGCATAGCTGGGGAGGCCTCAGGAAACTTACAAGCATGGAAGGCAAAGAAGAAGCAAGTACCTGCTTCACAAGGCGCCAGGAAAGAGAAAGTGAGCAGAAAGAGCCCCTTATAAAACCGTCAGCTTTCGTGATAACTCACTCATTATCACGAGGAGAGCATGGCGGAACCGCCCCCATGATCCAGTCACCTGGGGGGTTACACGTGGGGGTTACAATTCAAGATGAGATTTGGGTAGGGACATACAACCAAACCATATCACTTCCTGATCATGCTTTATGATATAGCTAAGAAAGTTTACTTGCTCTTTTCCCATGCTAAACTCTAATGATCTTTCCTGATTCCTCTTGCCAAAAGGTAATCCAGTGTGGACTTGAGCCTGTAGTCTTAGCTATTTGGGAGGCTGAGGTAGGAGGATCGTTTGAGGCCAGGAATTAGAATCTGCACTGAGTTATGATCTTGCCACTGCACTCTAGCCTGGGCAACACAGCAAACCCTATCTCTTAAAAAAAAATAAAATAAAATGCTGAGAACACATTCTCTTCTATAATGAGTTTGTGTTCCCAGGCAAAAAAAATAAAAAGAATCAACACAATTTTAAGAAAAAAAAAAAGAGCAGGTGCAGTGTCTCATGCCTATAATCCCAGCATTTTGGGAGGCCAAGGTGGGTGGATCACCAGAGATCAGGAGTTTGAGACCAGCCTGTCCAACATGGTGAAACCCTGTCTCTACTAAAAAGACCAAAAAAAAAAAAAAAAAAAAAAATTAGGCAGACATGGTGGTGTGCGCCTGTAATCCCAGCTAGTCGGGAGGCTGAGGCAGGAGAATCACTTGAACCTGGGAGGCAGAGGTTGTAGTGAGCTGAGATTGCACGTCTGTAGTCTAGCCAGGGCAACAGGGCATGACCCTATCTCAAAAAAAAAAAAAAAAAAAAAAGGAATGCTCAAAGCTCTTTTAAGAATTTCTTACTTAGAGGCCTCAGAAATAACACCACACATCTACAACCATCTGATCCTCGAGAAACCTGACAAAAACAAGCAATGGGGAAAGGATTCCCTATTTAATAAACAGTGCTGGGAAAACTGGTTAGCCATATACAGAAAACAAACTGGACCCCTTCTTTACACCTTATACAAAAATTAACTCTGATGGATTAAAGACTTAAATGTAAAACCTAAAACCATAAGAACCCTAGAATAAAACCTAGGCAGTGCCATTCAGAACATAGACATGAGCAAAGACTTCATGACTAAAACACCAAAAGCAATGGCAGCAAAAGCCAAAATTGACAAATGGAATCTAATTAAAAAGGTTCAGCACAGCAAAAGAAACTATTATCAGGGTGAGCAGGCAACCTACAGAATGGGAGAAAATTTTTGCAATCTATCCATCTGACAAAGGTCTAATATCCAGAATCTACAAGGAACTTAAATTTACAAGAAAAAAACAACCCCTTCAAAAAGTGGGTGAAGGATATGAACAGACGCTTCTCAAAAGAAGACATTTACGTGGCCAACAAACATATTTTAAAAATCTCATCATCATTGGTCATTAGAGAAATGCAAATCAAAACTACAGTGAGATACCATCTCACGCTAGTTAGAATGGTGGTCATTAAAATGTCAGGAAACAACGGATGCGACGATGTGGAGAAGTAGGAACGCTTTTACACTGTTGGTGGGAGTGTAAATTAGTTCAACCATTGTGGAAGACAATGTGGCATTTCCTCAAGGATCTAGAACCAGAAATATACCATTTGATCCAGCAATCCCATTACTGGATATATACCCAAAGGATTATAAATCATTCTCCTATAAAGACACATGCACACGTATGTTTATTGCAGCACTATTTACAATAGTGAAGACTTGGAACCCACCCAAATGCCCATCAGTGATAGACTGGATAAAGAAAATGTGGCACATATACACCATGGAATACTATGCAGCCATAAAAAAGAATGAGTTCATGTCCTTTGCAGGGACATGGATGAAATTGGAAACCACCATCCTCAGCAAACTAACACAGGAACAGAAAACCAAACACCGCATGTTTTCACTCATTAGTGGGAGATGAACAATGAGAACACATGGACACAGGGAGGGGAACATCACACACCAGGACCTGCCAGGGACTGGGGGACAAGGGGAGGGAGAGCATTAGAACAAATACCTAATGCATGTGGGGCTTAAAACCTAGATGACGGGTTGACAGGTGCAGCAAACCACCATGGCACATGTATACCTATGTAACAAACCTGCACGTTTTGCACAAGTATCCCAGAACTTTAAAAAAAAAAAAAAATTTTCTTGGCCGGGCACAGTGGCTCATGCCTGTAACCCCAGCACTTTAGGAGGCCGAGGTGGGTGGATTACTTGAGGTCAGAAGTTCAAGACCAGACTGGCAACATGACGAAACCCCATCTCTACTAAAAATACGAAAAATTAGGCGGGCATGGTGACGAATGCCTGTAGTCCCAGCTACTGGGAAGGCTGAGACATAATTTCTTGAACCCAAGAGGTAGAGGTTGCAGGTTGCAGTGAGCTGAGATAGTGCCACCGCACTCCCACCTGGCAACAGAGCCAAAAAAGAAAAAAGAAAAAATTCCTTATATTCTTACAGACTATATTATTTTAAATGTGGATATTCTAGAGATTGATGGTGGTGATGTTTGCATAACAATATGGATTTACTTAATGCCACAGAACTCTGTACACTTAAACATGCTGAAAATGATAATTTTATGTTATGCATATTTTACCGCAGTAATAAATATGGAAACAAATAGTATGGAGGGGCCAGGTACAGTGGCTATCTCCTGTAATCCCAGAACTTTGGAAGGCCAAAGCAGGAGGATCACTTGAGGTCAAGAGTAAAAAACCAGTTTGGGTAACATAATGAGACCCTCCTCTCTACAAAAAATACAAAAATTAGCTAGGTATGGTGGCGTGCACCTATAGTCCCAGCTACTCGGGAGACTGAGGTGGGAGGATTGTTTGAGCCCAGGAGGTCAAGGCTGCAGTGGGCCAGGATTGCACTACTGCACTCCACCCTGGGTGACAGGGTGAGACCTACCATCTCATAAAGAAGGAAAAAAAAAGGGGGGGGAACTGGAGAGGGCAGTTTCTTTCCCTTCAAACTATCAAAGCAAGGAAAAAAGTAGTTCTTTATGACTTTTTGCCAAGAACCCTCAGTTCTTACTCATCTGTTGTGTTTTACAGTCTACTTTATCTAACACTAATATAGCCAGTCCAGTTTTTTTATGAGTATTTGCAGGGTATGTAATTTTCTGTCCTTTCACTTTTAACCTGTTTTGATTTTTGAGGCAGAGTCTCACTTTCTCACCCAGGCTGGGGTGCAGTGGCACAATCTCGGCTCACTGCAACCTTCACCTCCCAGGTTCATGCGATTCTTGTGCCTCAGCCTTCCAAGTAGCTGGGATTACAGGCGCATACCACCACGCCTGGCTAATTTTTGTATTTTCAGTGGAGAGGGAGTTTCACCATGGTGGCCAGGCTGGTCTCGAACTCTCAACCTCAGGTGATCCACCCCGCCCTTGGCCTCCTAAAATACTGGGATTACAGGTGTGAGCCACCACACCTGGCTCTTCATGTGGATTTCATTTACCATCTGGTATCATTTTTTTCAGCCTGAAGGGCTTTCTTTAGTATTTCTTTTTTCTTCTTCTAAGGTTCCCATCAGATGGGTAATGTGCTGAAGTCATAACAAGGTTTGAAGGAGGCATGTCACACACATGAGCATGAAAACCCAATCATCATGCTTACAAACTACAGAAGGATTTCTTTAGTATTTCTTATAAGTCAGGTCTGCTAAGTATGAAGGCTTGTAGTCTTTTTTTTTTTTTTTTTTTTTTGTCTGAGACTGTCTTCATGTTTTTATTTTTGAAGGATAGTCTTGTTAGATGTATTAGTTTTTTATTGCTGAATTAAAAATTACCACAATTGTAGCTCTCAAAACACCCCCAGCCAGGTGCAGTGGTTTGTGCCTATAGTCCCATCTACACAGGAGGCTAAGACAGGAGAATCACTTTAGCCCAGGAGTTTGAGGCGGCTGCATTGTGCTGTGATCATGCCTGTAAATAGCCTGTACTCCAGCCTGGGAAATAAGCAAGACACTGTGTCTTTGAAAAAGTAAAAATTTAAATAAATAGATTGAGTTTTTAATTATTTAAAAAACACCACCAAATATCTCACAAGTTTCTGTAAGTGAGAAGTCTGAATATGGCTTATCTGGACATTTTGCTTGGAGTCTCACAGTGCCTATAATCAAGGAAGGTTGGTCAGGGTTGTGGTTTCATCTAAGGCTCCGGAGTTCTCTTCCAGGCTTACACAGTTGTGGGCAGTATTATTTTCCTGGAGCTGTAGAGTTTAGAGTAGCCTTCCTCTTAAAGGCCAGTGGAAAAAAACCTCTTTGATCTCAGTGAAGACTAAAGCCCCTTTTTAAGGGGCTCACCTGGTTAAGTCAAGACTACTCACAAAAAAACTCGGTGAAGTCAAAGTCAAACTGATTAGGGAGTTTAATATCTGTAAAATCCCTTCACCTTTGCCATGTAATGTAACCTAATTATGGAAGTGACATCCATCTCATTCATAGGCCTTTCTCACATTCTCAGGGAGGTGTGTCTGCCAAGTGGTGGCAATTTTAGGCACCATCTTGGAATTCAGCCTACCACACTGGATAGGGAATTCTTTGTTGATTTTCTTTTTTTCTTTGAGCACTCTTAATATGCTACTGCTTCCTTGTCTCCATTGTTTCTGGTGAGAAGTCAGCTCTTAATCTTACTATGGATCCCCTGTATTGATGAGTAGATTTCTCTTGCCACTAAATTCAAGATTTTGCTTTTCTTTAGCTTTTAACAGTTTTACTGTGATTGTTGGGTGGGGATCTCTTTGTGTTTATCCTACTTAGAGTTCATTGAGCTTCTTGGATGTATAGATTAAGGGTTTAGTCAAATTTTTAAAGTTTTGAGCCATTATTTATTGTTTCTGTCATCATGGGACTCCCGTTACATGTGTGTTGATAGGCTTGTTGGTATCCTACAGGTCCCTGAGACTCTGTTCATTCTTATTTTTTTCTTTCTTTCTGCTTTTCAGATTGGACAATTTCTTGATGTGTCTTCAAGTTTGCTGATGCTTTTGTCTGCCAGTTTGAATCCACTGTTGATCCCCTTCAGTTAATTTTTCGTTTCAGCTATTATACTTTTCAGCTGTAGAGGTCCAATTCAGTGTTTTTTTTTTTTATAATCTTTTTGTTGAGATTCTCTATTCCTTGAATCATTGTCATCATGCTTTTCTTTCAGTTCTTTAAGCATGGTTTCCTTTAATTTGAACGTATTGATAGCTGCTTGGAAATCCTGGACAGCTGAACAGCTGAACCTCCCCAGAGACAGTTTCTGACTTTTTATCCTATCTATGGCTCACACTTTCCAGTTTCTTTGCATGTCTCATAATTTTTTGTTAAACTGAACGTTTTAGATAATACATTGTGGAGACTCTGAGTTAGATTGCCTCCTGCCCCTTCCCAAAGGGAGGTGGTGGTTGCTATTTTTTTTTTAGGGAGTTGCCTGCATTAAGTCTGTAGTATGAGGTGGTGATAGCAGAGATCAATTTTTTTTTGCCAGGTTTTCTAAGGGTCACCCTGAGTCAGTTTGTCAGTTTCTCTTAGTGGTCAGAAATGACTGGTCAAAGGTTATGCGTAGCTACTGCAGCCAGTGAGGCTTCAGCCTTTTTCTTTTTTAAGAGACAGGGTCTTGCTCTGTTGGCCAGGTTGGTCTTGAACTCCTAGCCTTAAGCAGTCCTCCCACCTTCGCCTTCCAAAGTGTTAGGATTACAGGCGTGAGCCACTGCACCTGACTAGCTTCTGCTTTTTGCCAATGCAAGTTGGAAAACAAAGTCAAAGTTCAGGCAGTTTACAAGTTTGCCCCAGCTTTTACTTCGTGCCGTCTTCTCATGTCCATGGCTGTCCTGTGTCTGTTAAAGGTGTCATTGAGCCATGGATGTTTCTATGACTAGGGTCCTTTCCAGCTGAGCATGCATACAGCTTTGTGTAAGCACACATACTTTTTTTTTTGAGACGGAGTCTTGCTCTGTCGCTCAAGCTTGAGTGCAGTGGCGTGATCTTGGCTCACTGCAGCCTCCATTGGACCTCCTGGGTTCAAGAGATTCTTCTGCCTCAGCCTCCCAAGTAGCTGGGATTATAGGCATGTGCCACCATACCCAGCTAATTTTTTGTATTTTTAGTAGAGACAGGGTTTCACCATGTTGGCCAGGCTGGTCTCATACTCCTGACCTCGTGATCCACCTGCCTCAGACTCCCAAAGTGCTAGGATTACAGGCGTGAACCACCGCGCCTGACATCACACAGACCCTCAGACCTCCACAGATACCTGGGAGCTAATCAAGGCCCACCATGGCTATGTAATTCTTCTGGTAAGTCTGCTGGTTTGTTGCTTGCCCCCAATATTGCAACCTTGGGTTGCTGCAATATTAGCCTTCCCAACTGTTTGCTGCCAATATTGCTGTTGGTTTCAACAATAGTCCCGCATTTGGGACTTTTCTATATTCTACTCCTAACCAGTGGCCCCCCTCCAGCAGTGATGGTGTTGGTTTTCACAGCTTGCCCCATCCTGGTAGAACTACCATTGATAGAGCTGGTGGAACATGGTAACAATAGCCCTAGGTTAAAACACACAGACTTCTGGCTGGGCACGGTGGCTCATGCCTGTAATCCCAACACTCTGGAAGGCCGAGGCGGGTGGATCACCTGAGGTCAGGATTTTGAGACCAGCCTGGCTAACATGGTGAAACTGCATATCTACTGAAAATACAAAAATTAGCCAGGCGTGGTGGCGGGTGCCCGTAATCCCAGCTACTCGGGAGGCTGAGGCAGAAGAATCGCTTGAACCCACAAGGCAGAGGTTGCCAAAAGCTGAAATCGCACCACTGCACTCCAGCCTGGGCAACAAGAGCGAGACTCCTTCTCAAAAACAAAAACAAAAAACTCACATGCAGACTTCTGCTCTTCTTAACTGAGTTGAGTAGTTTTTCTTGAATGATCACTTTTCAATTTGTTATACGCCTGTGCCCACTTTCCAGAGTTCTGATATGGTGGTTTGGTGTGTTTGTCTAGTTTTTTTCATTGAATTTTGGAGAGAGGCTCTGTTGAACTTCACTCTACTATTCCAGCAGTTCCCCCTTTACCTTTTTATTTTATACCTTTTAGGTTCTCATATTTTTAAGAGAAATGGTCTTATTCATGTTATGTTTTTCTTTACGTTATTATGCTTTTACTCTTAATTTATGGGTGCTCAGAAACACTTTTTATGCAGTGTTTAAATGTTTTTAGAAGCCTCTTAATCAAATATTCCCATGCCCCTTGAACATAGTAGTTGTCGAGGTAGTCATTAAATGCTCATTTAGTAGAGTTTTAAAGCTTTATTTAATATCTGCTTTGGGTCAGGTACTATAACCATAGTATGACTTTAGAGCATAGACTTTAAAGTTGAACCTGTGCAAGAATCCTCTCTCTTGTTAATGGAAATGTGACCTTGAACAAGTTGCTTAATTCTTCTCTTTTGAATGTCTTCAACCATAAAATAAAACTTCAGGGGAGTAAATGTGACTTAAGGCATAATATTTGCCCTACATTAAGTATTCAGTAAGTGATAACCTGTGACAATATGTGAGAAGAATGTATAATAATAGTTTCTACTTAATTATTAAGGTAATTGACAGTATTTTCTTTCTTTTCTTTTCCTTTTCCTTTCCTTTCTTTTCCTTTCTTTTGCTTTCTTTTCTTTTCTTTTCTTTCTTGAGACAGGGTCTTGCTATGTTGCCCAGGCTGGTCTTGAACTCTTGGCCTCAAGCAGTCCTCCGGAGTAGCTGGGATCACAAACATGAGCCACTGCACCTGGCTCATTTTAAAGATGGTAAAACTCAGATTAGAGAAGGAAAGTAATTTGGTAATTTGGCGTGATCATACTGTTAATGAGTTCCAGAAAGAGGAGTTGATCCCGGGTCTGCTTGACTAATCCATTTTTCCCTGCTACTTCTAGGAATCAGAAAAGGCATCAAGGGCTGGGCACAGTGGCTCACGCCTGTAATCCCAGCGCTTTGGGAGGCTGAGGCGAGTGGATCACTTGAGGTCAGGAGTTCGAGAACAGCCTGGCCAATGTGATGAAACCCCGTCTCTACTGAAAAATACAAAAAACTAGCCGGGCGAGGTGGCGGGCGCCTGTAGTCCCAGCTACTCTGGAGGCTGAGGCAGGAGAATGGCGTAAACCCGGGAGGTGGAGCTTGCAGTGAGCTGAGATCCAGCCACTGTACTCCAGCCTGGGCGACAGAGCGAGACTCCGTCTCAAAAAAATAATAATAATAATAATAATAATTAGCAGGATTTGGGGGCACATGCATGTAATTCTAGCTACTCAGGAGGCTGACGTAGGAAAACCGCTTGAACCCAGGAGATGGAAGTTTCAGTGAACCGAGATTGCACATGGCAGTCCAGCCTGGGTGACCTGTGAGGCTCTGTCTCCAAAAAAAAAGAAAGAAAAGGTGTCACGGGTTTGTGGTTAGCTCTTATCATTGGTACAAAGCAAATATTTATTTGTTTGCATTTTCCCCCCACCTCATGCAACATGTCAAGAACTTCCACTACAAAAGTGATACACCAATTATTTGAACCTTGTTAAGATACAGCCTTAGTGAATAAAACCTGGAATTTCTTAGGTGAGCGGAAAAATAAGAGACTTTAAACTCTTCATCCACAAATGTGAGCATCAAAACTGGGACACTTTTTTTTAAAAAAAAATTTCTTTTTTAGGGGGGTTTGAGGTGGAGGTTTCACTGAGTTGCCTAGGCTGGTCTCAAATTCCTGGGCTCAAAGGATCCGCCTACCTTAGGCTCTCTAGTAGCTGGGACTACAGGCACATGCCACTGTACCTGGCTCTCACAAACGCTTTTGATACATAATGGTGTAAGTAGCTATAAAAAGTATACTTAGAACAATTTTGTTAGCTTTAAAGCCTCTGAGACTGAAACATTGTACATACATGTTTTTATCATAATGTACTCCAAAAATTGTGTACTGTCTTACAGAAACCTCCCTAGTGGTATTCCTTCTCTTTAATTCTCTTTCCTGACCTATTTTTGTCTGTACTGTGACACCTACTCTGCTTGGGTATCCTCTTATAATTCTTAACTGTGTCATAAAATCAGCTAATGCAGGGACACAATGTTCATGTACGTAGTTCATGGTAGATTCTTTTTGGGGAAGAGGGATATCCATTATAGTTGATTCTTTTTTTTTTTTTTTTGGAGGCAGAGTCTTGCTCTGTTGCCCAGGCTGGAGTGGGCAGCTCACTTCAGCCTTGACCTCCTGGGCTCAGGTGATCTCCCACTTCAGCCTCCCGAGTAGCTGAGACTACAGGCGTGTGCCACCATGCCTGGCTAATTTTGTATTTTAGTAAAGATAGGGTTTTGCTATGTTGCCAAGGCTGGTCTCAAACTCCTGAGTTCAAGCAGTCAGCTTACCTCAGCCTTCCAAGGTGCTAGGATTACAGATACGAGCCACTGCACCCAGCCTATCATGGTAGATTCTTTTTTTTTGAAACGGAGTCTCACTCTTGTCCCCCAGGCTAGAGTGCAGTGGCGCAATTTCAGCTCACTGCAACCTCCGCCTCCCTGGTTCACGTGATTCTCCTGCCTCAGACTCCTGAGTAGCTGGACTACAGGCACTCACCGCCATGCCTGGCTAATTTTTGTATTTTTAGTAGAGATGGGGCTTCACCATGTTAGCCAGGCTGGTCTCGAGCTCTTGACCTCAGGTGATTGATCTGCCTGCCTCGGCCTCCCAAAGTGCTGGGATTACAGGCGTGAGCCACCGCACCTGGCCTCATGGTAGTTTCTTCATGCCTTTTATGCTGTGTACTTATTAGCATTCTAAGTAAAATCATTTTAATGGCTAATGAGCTGTCATAATCAATATTGATAGATGTCATGGTTTAAAATCTTACCATGCTTCCAAGTAAGATTTGAGGGCTAGAGATAAAGGATCTGGAATGATTTCCTTTTCTTACGAACTCTGCAACTCAGAGTAGAGGGGAAGGTATTGGAAGGTAGAGAGAAAGGTGGCCGAAGTACTTAGAAATCAACTTTAAATTATGAGGAAAAGAACCAGAATATTCTGCTCTCCAGCTCCACCTCAAACGCTTATTATACCTAACAGTTAAAGAAGCCAGAAAATATTTTAAATTGTGCTGACCTGATTATGTATTGAAACTTTTGATGGCAAGTCGCAGCTCCTCTTAACCATGGTTTATTTGGGGGATTCTTAGACAGTTACTTTCCATTTCTAATAAACAGATTTTTATGTTAGTGATTTGAGTACTCTCAGGCTGTTAGAACAATAAACATTCTTTGTGGAGCTTTATGAAAGGAGTAAAGTGTTGTAATGGCACTACTGTCAATCTGCAAATTTAAAGCATGCATGTGTGTAGTGTTTAATGTCATTGTCTAGTTGCTGTTATAGCTAATCACTCTGACTGGAAGAGTTTATTACTATATGTATCACTCATGTGTTAGAGAATTTAGACTTATTAAACATTCATTTTCATGTTTTTTATAGTTTTCCAGGTAATACTTCAAGCTTTGAAGAAACAGCTTAGTTTTGTTCTTTTATAATATAGGTGGCAAACTATTTTATATATATATAGAGAGAGAGAGAGAGAGAGAGAGAGGTAGAGAGAGAGACAGGGTATTGCTGTGTTGGCCAGCTTGGTATTGAACTCCTGACTTCAAGCAATCATTCTGCTTCAGCCTCCCAAAGTGCTGGGATTACAGGCACAAGCCATCATGCCCGGCCAAAACTGTTTCATACAACTATTCTTAGAGGTTTAGTAAGTTATTTATTGTAGAGAGCAACTCAGTCTTAAATTACAGTTTTTATTTAGAATCTTACCTTTCTTTAGCATAGAAAAACTTTAGCTCATTTTATCAGATTTCTAAATTATGAAGGAATTCTTTCCTTGCTGAATAATCCAGAATTAATTGACTTTTCTGTATTACTGAGGAACCTCAACTACTCAGAATATAATCAGAAGCTAATTAAGGAATTAGAAAAGAAGTAAAGAGCAAAGAGTTAAATAACAAGTCTTATATACTTTTTTTTTTTTAAGGTAGAGTCTCACTCTGTCGCCCAGGCTGGAGTGCAGTGCGTGATATCAGCTCACTGCAACCTCTGCTTCCCAGGTTCAAGCGATTCTTGTGCCTCAGTCTCCCGAGTAGCTGGGACTACAGGCATGTGCCACCATGCCTGGCTAATTTTGTATTTTTAGTAGAGACGGGGTTTCACCATATTGGGCAGGCTAGTCGTGATCTCCTGACCTCAAGTGGCATCCCAACATGCTGGGATTACAGGTGTGAGCCACTGCACCTGGCCCAAGTCTACATACTTTTGAGTTACCAAGTTTTTAGAGATGAAATACTATCCTCTCATAATCTGTGTCTTGTTTAGCATAACTCTACCAAAGTCAGGTTATTGCTTCAGTTGATTATTGCTATGTAAAAACCCTAAAAGTTGGTGACCAAAAACAGTTACAATTAAACATTCACTTCATTACAGTTCTACAGTTTGGTCAGGTCTTAGAAGTCATGACTTGTCTCTATTCCACTTGATATCTGTAGAGACACTTGACTGGGACTGGAAGATTTATTTTCGAGATAACTCAGTCATATGGCTGGCTGCCAGCTGGGAGCTCAGATGGGAATGTAGATCAGGTCCTCAGTTCTTCATGGGGAGAGCTAGACTTCTCACAGAATAGCGGTGACAGGATCCCAAGAGAGAATGTCTTTATGAACAGATGTTCCAAGAGGACAGGCCCCAATTCACAAATGTTTGATCAAAGGCAGTCACATGGCCAAGCCAGTGTGAGAGAGGATACAGAACAATATTTAAATATTGAGTGTTATGGTTTATTGTAGGCTACTAAAGTAAAGTAGCTACTACTACTGCAGTGTTCTTCTCATTTTACAGCAAAGTAGCCTTTCTGGAGGACAACTTGAAGACTTAATATTTATTTATTTATTTATTTATTTATTTATTTATTTTTTTTTTTTTTTTTTTTTGAGACGGAGTCTCGCTCTGCCGCCCAGGCTGGAGTGCAGTGGCCGGATCTCAGCTCACTGCAAGCTCCGCCTCCCGGGTTCACGCCATTCTCCTGCCTCAGCCTCCCGAGTAGTTGGGACTACAGGCGCCCGCCACCGCGCCCGGCTATTTTTTTGTATTTTTTAGTAGAGACGGGGTTTCACCGTGTTAGCCAGGATGGTCTCGATCTCCTGACCTCATGATCCACCCGTCTCGGCCTCCCAAAGTGCTGGGATTACAGGCTTGAGCCACCGCGCCCGGCCTGAAGACTTAATATTTATAGTCTTTGGCCTAGGAATTTCACCTTTAGGGTTTATCCTAAGGAAAATATTTAAACTCCCTGGATCTGTATCAAGGCTTCATCTAGTTTTCATCCATAGCATTTTGCCCAGAGTTAGATAGCTGGTTAATGCAGGAATTCAGATTAAAACCAGATTTTCTAGTTCCAGAACTGTGTGCTTAATCATTGTACTATACAGCCTCTCACCCAGGGATGCCTATATATAATCATGTCAATGATATGAGAAGCTGATAATGTATTTAATAAAAATAAGATTTTTTTGTTTTTTTGTTTTTTTTTGTTTTTTTGTTTTTTTTTGAGACAGAGTCTCGCTCTGTCGCCCGGGCTGGAGTGCAGTGGCCGGATCTCAGCTCTCTGCAAGCTCCGCCTCCCGGGTTTACACCATTCTCCTGCCTCAGCCTCCCAAGTAACTGGGACTACAGGCGCCCGCCATCTCGCCCGGCTAGTTTTTTGTATTTTTTAGTAGAGACGGGGTTTCACCGTGTTCGCCAGGATGGTCTCGATCTCCTGACCTCGTGATCCACCCGTCTCGGCCTCCCAAAGTGCTGGGATTACAGGCTTGAGCCACCGCGCCCGGCCAAGATTTGTATATATAAAAATCTAAAAGGCTGTATACTGAAATGGAATATCTACAAGCCAGTATGTATGTTTTTTAATTGTAAGGATATCTTTTGTACGTCCACCATGCAAACTCAGTATATTCACATGTATATGTTTTGTTTTGTTTTTTGTGACAGAGTCTCACTCTGTCGCCCAGGCTAGAGTGCAGTGGTGCAATTTTGGCTCACCACAACCTTCGCCTCCTGGGTTCAAGCGATTCTCCTGCCTCAGCCTCCGAGTAGCTGGAACTACAGGCATATGCCCCCATGCCTGGTTAATTTTTATACTTTTGGTAGAGACAGGTTTTGCCATTTTGGCCAGGCTGGTTTTGAACTCCTGACCTCAGGTGATCCACCCGCCTCGGCCTCCCAAAGTGCTGGGATTACAAGCGTGAGCCACCGCACCCAGCTGTCACATGTATATGTTTTATATATATTTTAATTTTACCCTGATTCTCAAATACTGGTCTCCACCCTTTCATTCAAACATCAAAGAGCTATGTGATTGTGGTTGTAAATGCCACATGTAATGAATCTTGGAAGAGTATTCCATTCTCCCGTCCCCATCCCCCCTTCACACTGTAAATATAATGTAAATATAACCCTTGAGGAGGATGTCTTGAGATCCCTGTGGTCCATAGCGGCCTGATGCTCCATATGTAGAAGCTTAGAAAATACGAGTACTTACTGAATAGAGCTTCTTAACCAATATTCTTTAACTGGCTTCCACATCATAGTTTTACTTATAATGACTTTACACTCCATTCTCACAGTATTATTCCAAATCACTACCCTTAAAGAGGTAAAATATTATCGCCCATATCTGTCCCAGCTAAACCAGAATTACTTGGTGGTTGTACGAATTCTCAAGTTCCTACCCTCTTTCACATTTGTTAAGTCTAGGGCAGCAGTTATTCCCTCTGTCAGCCAGGCTGGAGTGCAGTGGAACAACCTTGGCTCACTGCAACCTCTGCCTCCCGGTCTCAAGCGATTCTCCTGCCTCAGCCTCCCGAGTTGCTGGAATTACAGGTGTGTGCCACCACGCCCGGCTAATTTTTGTATTTTTAGTAGAGACAGGGTTTTGCCATGTTGGCCAGGCTGGTCTCGAACTCCTGGGGCAGCAGTTCTTGACCCTGGATGCACTTGAGAATCATTTGAAAATGCTGATGTCCAGATTCCACCCTAGATCAGTTGCAGGAGATTCTCTAGTTGGTGTCACTTGAGTGTGTTTCTTAGCATGGACAAGTTGGGAAGATACAGAAAATAGTTTTGCATTTTAAAGATTGTCCAAAAAAGGTGTTAGACTATTAATAGACAGTTTTATTTCAGCATAAGCCTGTAGGATTATGTAAATCTGCATGAATTGTTGTGAATGAATTTTCCTTTAAAATAGAGTTATTATTGCACAGTTTCATTAGAGATTACTCATTGAAAACCTTGTGTGAGCTCTCCAGTGAGTCTTGTTGCTAATTCACAAATGAAGAATATGGGCAATGTAGGAAAATATCTGGAATTCCTTGGTTTATGGATTTAAGCTAGTCTAGATAATTCTCTACTGTTTTGGAAATTATACCATAAAGGATACTTCTTTTAAAATAACGAGGAATTGTATCACTGGAAGGCCATGTCCTTATTTTTTAAAGAAAGAAACTAAATACTTTGGCTTAGTGACAATCTACATTTCAAAGGTTCTCGGGACTAAAAGCTTATTCTTCATTTAAATGACTTCTTCTCAGCCTTATTAAGAGTTCATCTAGGTTATAAACCATATCTCCAGTTATTCATGCTGTTCCAGATTGGGTAAAACAGGTATCAAAAGTACTGAAGGGAGAAGTAATAGCTTAAGCACTTCTCAGTTTATCTTTTATCTCTAGATGTAGATATTTGGAGAAATGCGGCTGTTTAATGAGAACTGTAGTGGGGCATCCATTTACATCTCTTAGGATTGGTTGAATAGAGTATGGCCTATTGAGTATACTTTTGATGTTGTTGCCAGTCTCTTTTCAAATGTACACGTGACACTATCTGAAGAAATACTAGAAACACCTAGTAAACATTTTTCTAATATCTATTGTTAAGCTATATTCAGGTGATCACATTTTGAGGCTTGGTTTTCTGCTTGGCTATCAGTGATAATCAGGTAACATATAGGGTATCTGTGAGCTGCTGACTTTAATAGGTCAGCCTGTGTAAGTGTATAAGACCTACCTTTTTGGAGACCAATAATGTGGTAGTTTCTTATGCTTAGACTTGAAGGGAGCACTTGTTTTAGACCTCTATACCATGGTTTCAAAAATCTTTTCCTTAGTATGTAATGTCCATTTGCATTCCTGATGATCTTACCCTGTGTGATTAGTAATACTTTTTGTAGAAAATGGCTGGTTTAGTATCTGGCATACACATGTGTCTCTTAACATTTTATCACTTTGCAGTTTTGTTCCTGGTATATACAAATAGCAACAAAATAACATTGAACAATTCTCTTCAGGTTTTTAGTCTTGTTCTTTTCTAGTTCTTTGAATGTCCCAGGATCTTGTAATTATTTCATCACTTTTTCATGAGCCAAGCAAAATATATTCTCATCTTGCAAATGAAAAGCAAGATACCTACTAGCTTGAGCATTACCCTGAATTTCTCCAGAAGAGTACAAATATCGAAGTAGACTATAAACCCTTCTTTAATTCTGTTTATTAAATCAACAAATTGAGAACATACTGTACTTAATACATCTGTATATTAATACTGTATTTGGCAGGGAGTGGGGCTTTCCTTCAGTAAAGCAATTTCTCTCCTAATGGTTAAAGTTAGATAAATAACTTCACCTAAAAATGTGAATTCTCCAAGAAGCAGAGTTTATTCTGTGGTCTGATAGTTTTGTAAGTTCAAATTCGCTGGGCAAATTCTAAATGGCACTAAATTTTATTATGAAGGGCTGGTTCAAGAAAAAGGTATTAAAAGGTGGGAAAGATAACTATTGGAGGAATCTGACCTCTCCTTACCAAGTGACCCAGTCATGGGACAAACTGACATTATATGCCTTGTGATGTGATGCCTCAGAAAACATCAACATTCCTGTGGTTTAGGAACATTACTGCCAATAATGCATAACAAAACTGGTCATGAGGAAACAGACAAACCCAAATGTAGACTGTAGCTCAGATAGCTAGCCTGAACTCTTTATTGTCAATGTCTTCAATGACAACAAGGCAGGGGCGACTCTTCTAGGTTAAAGATGACTAAAGAGGCCGGGCGCGGTGGCTCAAGCCTGTAATCCCAGCACTTTGGGAGGCCGAGGCGGGTGGATCACAAGGTCAGGAGATTGAGACTATCCTGGCTAACATGGTGAAACCCCGTCTCTACTAAAAATACAAAAAACTAGCCGGGCGCGGTAGCGGGCGCCTGTAGTCCCAGCTACTTGGGAGGCTGAGGCGGGAGAATGGCGTGAACCCGGGGGGCGGAGCTTGCAGTGAGCCGAGATCGCGCCACTGCACTCCAGCCTGGGAGACACAGTGAGACTCCGTCTCGTGCCTTGAAAAAAAAAAAAAAAAAAAAAAAAAAGATGACTAAAGAAACAACGTGCAGTATATAATTCTTGAATATTCTAAAGCGTAGGGAATGGTGGGAAATAAAACCGAAAAGTTTAAACTGCACTCTAAATATGGGGCTAAGGTGTCTACCTGTGACCTTGAG
This sequence comes from Papio anubis, assembly GCF_008728515.1. Classification (NCBI taxonomy): domain Eukaryota; kingdom Metazoa; phylum Chordata; class Mammalia; order Primates; family Cercopithecidae; genus Papio; species Papio anubis. The sequence goes on from NC_044981.1 coordinate 155,082,597, forward strand.
ATATGGTTTATAACCTAGATGAACTCTTAATAAGGCTGAGAAGAAGTCATTTAAATGAAGAATAAGCTTTTAGTCCAGAGAACCTTTGAAATGTGCAGTGGCTCACGCCGATAATCTCAGCACTTTGGGAGGTCGAGGTGGGGGGATCACAAGGTCAGGAGTTCAAGACCATCCTGGCCAACATGGTGAAATCCCATCTCTACTAAAGATACAAAAAAATTAGCCAGGCATGGTAATGCGCGCCTGTAATCCCAGCTATGCGGAAGACTGAGGCAGGAGGCAGAGGTTGCAGTGAGCTGAGATTGCGCCATTGCACTCCAGCCTGAGTGACAAGGCAAGACTCTGTCTCAAAAAAATAAATAAATAAATAACCACCAGAGGTGGGAGGATCCCTCCAGCCCAAGTGTCTGTTGTATGCTAGGATCTTGCCACTGTACTCCACCCTTGGCAACACAGCGAGACCCTCTGTTTTTTCCTGTCGTCTTTGATAATATTGGTAATCTATTTTATAGTTTTCCAAAGAAATGTTACTAAGTAGTGGTAACAGATTAGCATTTGGCAAATAACAATTAACAAAGGCATATTTTGAGTGTGGAATAAGATAGTTTTATAGACTCAGTGGATTCCAGGCAACGAACTTAACTTTTTTGAGATGCAGATAATTATAATTATCTGCTCTTTAAATGTTAGTTTGGGCCCTGACATAGCTTTAAGTGACTGTTAATATTGGGTTTCTTACATAGAACCCTTGAGAGCTATCCAGATTATTTGAGCCTCTGTCTTTGCTTCAGATATATGATGAAACGTGATTTGCAGAACTTTTGAACTCCATGAACAAAACTGAAGTCTAAAGTAGTCCAGGGTTACTCAAACTCACTGTCTTCGGCATTTGCTAATATATACCTATACAAATAGATGAAGGCTGTGGCTTACTTTTTGGTTCTTGCCCCATGCTATACTTTTGCTTGTCTCCCATCTTACCTGTCTGTGATCACTGTGCCCATATTGGCTGATCTATTGTTATTTACCACAAATAACATATTTCTTGTATTTCCTACAAATACTATTTCATACAGATGGTTGTATTTGACACTTTTACCTGTTAGGAAATAAAATGAACAGTAGCTAGGAAGAAAATTATGGCTTCCACTTCATACTCAGCCTGATACTAAGAAACTTCTCTTAAAATTGGGGGAAAATATGAATATTGGGGTGAGAGAATACTAAATCTTGCTGTTTAAATTTCAAAAGTTTTAGTCATCTTAAAGTAAGTTAACAATATTTAAGCCTGATTTACATTTAATTTCAGAATTCATTCTTTCTGGATAAATCTAGAGCATTTAAAGTGACATCCAAGATAAAACCTTTAAGGGATTTTTGCTGTAATTTGCCTCAGTAGTCTGACTCTTGTCCATACACTTCAAAGCAGATAAACCTAAGAATTAACTAGAGCCATCTGTTCTTAATTCTACACCTTAAACCTACATGCAGCTCATCTGTGGCTTCTACTTCTGTGGTAACTTCTCTGTTCTATTTTTTCTGTTCATAGCTATCATTTTTCTATTCAAACATATTAACTCCCGGTGCTCACAGGTAGGCACCTTAGCCCTATATTTAGAGTCCAGTTTAAACTTTTCAGTTTTATTTCCCACCACTGCCTATGCTTTAGAATATTCAAGAAATATATACTAAATATACCCTGTACTTACTTCTTCTCTGCATTTAGCTCACACCATTGTCACCGTTTTCAACTGTCTTATAGTATGGCTAGCTCTGTCCTGGCTGAGGCCATTGCACTCTAGCATGGGCAACAAGAGCGAAACTCTGTCTCAAAAACAAAACAAAAAAGAGTCCCGGCTGGCTGTATGCAGTGGCTCACACCTCAAATCCCAGCACTTTGGGAGGCTGAGGTGGAAGGATCCCTTGAGCCCAGGAGTTCAAGACCAGCCTGAGCAACTTAGGGAGACCCTGTCTCTAAAGGAAGGAAGGCAGGGAGGGAGGGGAAGCAGAGAGACCGAGGAAAGGAAAAAAAAGGAAGGGAAAGAATGAATGAATCCGGGCCAAATCAATTGTCAATTCCTTCGTGCTTTTTGTATTACACAAATGGTATTATGCTATGGAATATACTGTTCTGAAATTTTTTTGTTGTTGTTGAGGTGGAGTCTCACTCTGTTGCCCAAGCGGTAGTGCAGTGGCATGATCTCACCTCACTGCAACCTCCGCCTCCCGGGTTCAAGCGATTATCCTGCCGCAGCCTCCCGAGTAGCAGAAATTATAGGCTCGTGCCACCTCGCCCAGCTAATGTTTGTATTTTTAGTAGAGATGGGGTTTCACTGTGTTGGCCAGGCTGGTCTTGAACTCCTGACCTCAAGTGAGCCACCCGCCTCGGCCTCTCAAAGTGCTGGGATTTGAGGCATGAGCCACCGCGCCCGGCCTGAAACTTTTTATGTGTCATACATTCTAGACAGCTTTTCTGATTAACCTATGGCTGAGTTATATTTTGTAAAAGGCTGTGTAATGTAAGTTTGTAATGTAAGATTTATTGTTTCTGGTCTTTTTTTTTTTCTATTACAAACAATGCTGAAATATTTTTGTATGTGTGGAAATATTTGTAGGATTAATTCCCATTGAAATTGTTCATTCAAAAGTTATGTGCATTTAATACAGTAATGGATAATGTATTCACCAAAATGCCCCCCCTCCTTTTTTTTTTTTTTGAGACAGTCTCCCTCTGTCACCCAGGCTGAAGTGCAGTGAGTGATGTGATCACAGCTCATGCAGCCTCAGTCTTGAAGGCTGAAGCCGTCCTGACACCTTATCCTCCCACTACAGGCATGTGCCACCATGCCCAGCTAATTTTTTTTTTTTTTTTTTTTTAACAGAGTTTCGCTCTTGTTGCCCAGGCTGGAGTGCAATGGCGCGATCTTGGTTCACTGTAGTCTCCACCTCCCGGGTTCAAGCAATTCTGCCTCAGCATCCCAAGTAGCTGGGCTTACAGGCACCCGCCACCACGCCTGGCTGATTTTTGTATTTTTAGTATAGACAGGGTTTCACCACGTTGGCCAGGCTGTTTGCGAACTCCTGACCTCAGATGATCCGCCCACCTTGGCCTCCCAAAGTACAGGGATTACAGGCTTGAGCCATCATGCCCAGCCAGTTTGTAGTCTTTTTAACCATGGAAATTCAACTTTTTATGTGCTTATTTTCTAACCTCCTTGGTTGGTATATGTTTCATAAGGGCCAGGTCTGCACCTTATTCATCATTATAAATAATGATTCTACCTTATCTAGCATGGTGCCTTTTATAGATGATCAGTAAATAATAGTTTAGTCCTCCTGAAGCTGTAGGTAAAAAACCTGTCCTCCCTTCAGTCATTTTATAAAAGTTGAATAAGTTGAAAGTGACCAATCACAGGAGTTTCAGCAGTGAACAAACAACAACAAAAACCCCCCACATTTTCCACTTACTTATTTTAATCGGTGACGTTGAATTACAAGTCCTTGTAATGATCAGGAAGATGTTTAACAAGCTAAGTTAACCACTGCATATGTAATGGGCAAGTGATGTTCGAATTTCTTGATGTGACTTTAAACTCTAAAGAAGTCCTCATGCAAAAAGAAATCATAACCAGTTAAGAAAACTAAAAGAACTTTCTTAAGCTAATCATGATCCTCTGTAAGTATATAAACTATCAAACTATTAGCTAATCAGAGAAGGGAAAGGACTTTTCCCCCATCACCCCTCCCCTTTCTATTAGAGTGAATCAGATATAATCATGATTGTGTCAAAAGTTCAAAAGGGAAAATGGAAGGTAAAATGAGCTGAATTGGCACTCTTCTCTCAACATTGTACCTGTAAGCTTGATATGTTGTTTCAGAGATTAACTTTATAGACTTCCGTACCCAGAAGTATGAAAATTCTTAGGGGACTCTTTTCACAAGCTTGATCTTAACGTATTTGAATAAAGAGAGCAGTTAATCCCCTTTGTAAAGTAATTTGAGAGGAGGGAATTCAGAATGTAAAATCTCACCTGCAGAAAACACTCAGCTCTGTAAAGGCCTTTTTATCTTTAAGACACTTACAAAGACTTAATATTTTAATGCGGAAGGGTGAACTTGGTTAAAAAGCCAATAGGTGAAATTAGAGAGAAATAATCCAGTGCTTTCTTTCTGGGAATTATTCTACTCTCCAGGGGACCTAATTTTATTCCCTGTGGGGAATGAGAATACCCTCTGTACAACAAGCCAGCATCTTTAAATATAAGCTTGACTTTTAGTATAATAAGAGTCTTGTTAGGTGCAATTATTTCCTTAGTCATTAATACAATGAACAAATGTTGTGGTTACCTGGGAAAGAAAATTCAAGTGCTTTTAAATCTCTTGTGAGATTTGGTTTCATGCTTGAAACCTATACGCTGTTATGCCCAATAGCATCTGTTGAGAATTCTAAGCTATAAGGTATACAACATAGAGAAGTTAATACACTTAGGAAAAAATTGAGACCACTACAAAATGGATGTAAGGTCCTTAATAAAAAGCTTTTATTGTGTTGAGTGACAGCTATTTACCAGTGGCATTAAGCTTAACAAATAGGTAGAACTTTCTTAGGAGTTAATATTACAAGATGATGTCCCTGTATACACAGTAGGAAGCCAGTCTTTCCTTCAGGTGGCACTTAACTTTTTTCTTCCAGTTGTAAAACACTTTGCAGTTCTATGCAAATTCTGTGCTAATTAATTCAAGGTCTGAATTAACAGACAGAATATAATCTAAGAGAATATATAGTGTTGAGTAGTATTTTTGGTAGAGTATGGCATTAGTTATTGTGTTAAGTCATTTCTGTCACCTACAAACTCTGTGATATTTTGCACATTTTAAAATCTTTTTGGCTGGGCACGGTGGCTCATGCCTGTAATCCCAGCTCTTTGGGAGTCTAATACAGGTGGATTCCTTGTACTCAGGAGTTCAAGACCAGCCTGGGCAACATGGTGAAACCCTGTCTCTACCAAAAGTACAAAAATTAGCCAGGTGTGATGGCATGTGCCTGTAGGCTGAGCTACCCAGGGGGTTGAGGTGGGAGAAATCACTTGACCCTGCTGTGATCATGCCGCTGCTCTCCAGCCTGGGTTAGAGTGAGATCCTGTCTCAAATAAAATAAAATCTATCTTCTTTTTTTTTTTTTTTTTTTTTTTTTTTGAGAGAGGGTCTCGTTCATTGCCCATGCTGGAGTGCAGTGGTACAATCACAGTTCACTACAGTCTTGAACTCCTGGGTTCAAGAGATCCTCCTACCTCAGCCTCCCAAGTAGTTAGGACCACAGGCACATGCCACCATGCCCAGTAAATTTATTTTATTTTTTGTATAGATGGAATCTTTTTATGTTTCCCAGGCTGGTAACTCTTGGCGTCAAGCAGTCCTCCCACCTCAGCCTCCCAGAGCACTAGGATTACAGGCATGAGCCACCGTGCCAGGCCTGAAATCTCTTCTTAATTATAAAATACTGGTCTCATACCACTCCTAATAGTCTTTAGTGTCTTTAGTCATAAACCATTTCTTATTGGATTTGGTAACATCTTTTTTTTTTTTTTGAGTCAGAGTCTTGCTGTCGCTCGGGCTGGAGTGCAGTGGAGCGATCTTTGGCTCACTGCCACCTCCACCTCCCGGGTTCAAGCAGTTCTCCTGCCTCAGCCTCCCAAGTAGCTGGGATTACAGGCGCCCGCCACCATGCCCAGCTAAGTTTTATATTTTTAGTGGAGACGGGGTTTCACCGTATTGGTCAGGCTATTGGTCAGGCTGATCTCTTGCTGGTCTCGAACTCTTGACCTCGTGGTCCTTCCACCTCGGCCTCCCAAACAGCTGGGATTACAGACGTGAGCCACCCCGCCAGGCCCAGCATATTTTTTCTTTAAAAGGAATCCAGTAAAAGATAATAGAAATCTTTCTTGTTACTTTTTTTTAAATGTAGAAGTTGACTGAAGTGGCAACAAGTAGCCTTTGCAATCTTATAAAGAACAAAGTCTCCAGAAATTTTCTTACATTCTGGTGTAACTTCCAAGTACTGGGTGTTATGTTTTCGGTTCTTGCCCTCGCTTTTAAAGCTCTGGGTTTATGAGCTTGGTCTACTGAGTACGATTTAATTTCCTACTAGTGGTAAGACCACAGACACTGTATGCAGCACTTTCCCTGCTGTTTTTGGCATTTTTTAGGTGGCCGTTAAGAATAATGTTTTATTTAGGTCTTTTTTTATGCAAGATCTAATCTAGTCCTCTTAACAAAATATTTTGTTTTCCTTTAAAAGTAGCTAAGTGGGCGGGTTACGGTGGCTCACGCCTGTAATCCCAGCACTTTGGGAGGCTGAGGTGGGTGGATCATGAGGCCAGGAGATGGAGACCATCCTGGCTAACACGGTGAAACCCGTCTCCACTAAAAATACAAAAAATTAGCCGGGCGTGGCGGCTGGGCCTGTAGTCCCAGCTACTTGGGAGGCTGAGGCAGGAGAATGGCATGACCCTAGGCTGCGGAGCTTGCAGTGAGCCGAGATCGTGCCACTGCACTCCAGCCTGGGCAACAGAGCAGACTCTGTCTCAAAAAATAAAGTAAAGTGAGCCAGCACAGTGGTATGACCCTGCAGTCCCAGCTACCTGGGAGGCCAAGGCGAGAGGATTGCTTGAGCCTAGGAGTTTAAATCCAGCCTGGGCAATGCAGTGAGACCCTCTCTCTGGGAGAAGAAAAAGAATTTCTACATCAATGGGCAGTGATAGGCATTGAGACATAAGTTGGGGTTTTGCTATAATGAATGAGCACCAAGAAAATTAAATTTTAAAATTGAAAAGGTTAATTGTATTTCCCCTATGAGGACTGTTTGCTGAGGTACTAGCTAGAAGAATAGTCAAGAGCTAACCTTTTTTCACCCCTGCTTAGTTGACATTTTTAAAGCTCACCAAAATAATAAGAAAATGACCTACATTTATGCAGATAGCCCCAGGCAGAATGACATCCAAAAGCATGCATGCAAAGGTACATTTAAAAGTTGTATTCTTGTGTAAATACTTTTAAAGAACTAGTGGGCCAGGCAGTGGCTCAGGCCTGTAAGCCTAGCACTCTGGGAGACTGAGGCGGCAGATCACGTGAGATCACGAATTTGTGATCAGCCTGGCCAACATGGTGAAACCCCGCCTGTACTAAAAATACAAGAAAATTAGCCAGGCCTGGTGGCAGGTGCCTGTAATCCCAGCTACTTGGGAGGCTGAGGCAGGAGAATCACTTGAACCCAGGAGGCGTAGGTTGCAGTGAGCCAAGATTGCATCTCTGCCTGGGCGACAGAGCGAGACTCTGTCTCAGAAAAAAAAAAGAACTAGCAAAGTTTTTTTTTGTTATGGGTAAAAGGTCATCTTAAAAACCTCATGATTTCGGCCGGGTGTGGTGGCTCATGCCTGTAATCCCAGCACTTTGGGAGGCCGAGGTGGGCAGATCACCTGAGGTCAGGAGTTCAAGACCAGCCTGGACAACATGGTAAAACCCCATCTCTACAAAAATACAAAAATTAGCTGGGCATGATGGTGGGTGCCTGTAATCCCAGCTACTCAGGAGGCTGAGGTGGAGAAATCACTTGAACCTGGGAGGTGGAGGTTGCAGTGAGCCGAGATCGTGCCATTGCACTCCAGCCTAGGCAACAAAGCGAGATTCTGTCCCAAAAAAAAGAAAAAGAAAGTCATGATTTCTTTTGGTAAGGTAATCAGATTTGCCATATTATCAATTGGCAAGCCTAGATTCCCCCATTCCTCCATTTTTTTGACGTTTCCTTAATGTACTTCAATTTAGGAGTAACTTTTTTTGTTTCAGACAAATCTTCCTATTTTCAAGCTGAAAGAATCTACTGTTAGAAGAAGATACAGTGACTTTGAATGGCTGCGAAGTGAATTAGAAAGAGAGAGCAAGGTAAGAATGATTCGAAATGCGGTTTTAAAGCAAAACATTCCAAGTTTTAATGTTTAATATTTCTCAGGAAAATGATCTTGAATAAAATGGGTAAAAGCAAATGTGATTTCTTTTTTTCAGATAGTTCGATGTCATTTTATAGAGGTAGAGTCTTTGTAAATTTTCCTTAGAACTCTTTCTCTTGTCTACTTTGGCTCAGTTGAGGTCTTTGCTGACTCACACTTGAATAACACTTCTTAGAATCTTCTTGCTATTACTTCCTTCCTTTCCCTCATCGTCCTATTCCATCTTCCCCTCTCCACACACTTAAGCCAGGTTTCTCTTTCTCAGTACATTTTATAAATGTCAGTGTATTTCCAATTTTGTTTTACTGACACATAAGTTTTTTTCATCACACGTGTTCATGTAACAGAAGTTTCATAAAGCAGTAAAAGACCTCACTCTGTGTGATATATGTTGATACTTTTCAGATTAGCGTTTTTAAATGATAGCCGTGATCCACTAGTGGGTTGCTGCCTGCAATTTAAAAACACTGTTACATGCCTGATCTTCTTAGAATAGAATTTGGTAGCTTTGGCTTCAAAATAAGTTAAAGCAAGGTCTCACTCTGATGTCTCTCATTTCAGCCCTGCCTCAGAATGACATCAGAGGCAAGGAGTCATGGAAGGACATGGTATGCTCAGAATGATGAAAAGTTATTTTGTGACTAGAAAGTAGGTGAAAAGAAGTGGGTATGGTAGGAGTCCTGAACTAGATGAAGGCTAGTTTGTACTCATTTCTCAAGTTTAATAAGTGTTTTGGTTGTTGTTTTTTTTTTTTCTGTTTCTAGCTTAAAAATGGCTGCATAAGAGCACAAAATATGCAGATAATAGCATTCCAACAAAAATATAAAGAAGGCCAAGCATGGTGGCTCATGCCTATAATCCCAGTACTTTGGTAGGCTGAGTCAGGAGGATCTCCTGAGCCCAGGAGTTCAAGACCAGCCTGGGCAACATTGTGAGTCGCGCCCCATCTCTTCCAAAATGTTTAAAAAGGAATAAAACTAGAAATACAAAATCCATGTTAAGAAAGCTCTAAAACTTTACCAGAAAAAATAAGACGTAAATAAAGAGCGACCAGGTGCAGTGGCTTACGCCTATAATCCCAGCACTTTGGGAGGCCAACGCCAATGGATCACTTACGCTCAGGAGTTCGAGACCAGCCTGGGCAACATGCGAAACCCCATCGCTACCAAAAATACAAAAATTAGCCAGGCATGGTGACATGCACCTGTAGTCCCAGCACTCAGGAGGCTGAGGCAAGAGGATCACTTGAGCCCAGGAGGCAGAGATTGAAGTGAGCTGTAGTCTTACAGCTGCACTCCAGCATGGGCACCAGAGCCAGACCCTGTCTAAAAAAAAAAAAAAAAAAAAAAAAAGTGTGATACTGTATTCATTGTAATACTGTGTTCCTCGTTTGGAATATTTACTTTTGAAGATTTGTTTATTTTATGAACATTTTAGAGAGCTCATTCTTTGTGTTCTAGGAGTTATGGGTAGAGCTATGAACAAATTAAGGTCCCCTCTTTTATGGTGCTTATATCTTATTAGGTAAATTGCAGCGGGGAGGGGGTTGTTGAAGAGAAGGCAGGAAAAATGTAGTAAAATATATAGATGTCATATGATGAGAAGCTCTAAAAAAAAAATAAGACAAAGCTAAACTAAGGGAAGTAGGAAGTGCCAGGGGAGCCACTCTCATATAGAGCGCAGGGAAGGCCTCGCTCTAGGTGACATTAGCAGAGACCTGCATGAAGTAGAGCAGTATCTTCTAACTTATTTATAAATTCATAAGATTCTAGTAGAAATTTCAGTAGGGGTGTTTATAAACTTGAAGATTTATATATGAGCTTTAGAATCAGTAAAAACTCAAGAATAACCAAAAAATATTTTCAGTATATAGTGGGCAGCAGGTGTTTGTTCTACCAGACGTCAAAACATATCTTAAAGCTATAGTAATTCAAACAATGTGGTGTAGTCATATGGCACTTAATGATGAGAATACATTTTAAGAAATGCATCCTTAGGTGATTTCATTGTTTGTGCAAACATCATATGAGTATACTCACACAAACGCAGGTGGTGTAGCCTGCTACACACCTAGGCTATATGGTACAGCTTATTGCTCCTAGACTACAAGCCTATCCAACATGTTACTGTACTGAATACTACAGGCAGTTGTAACACAGTGGGAAGCATTTGTGCATCTAAACATAGAAAAGATATGGTAAAAAATACAGCGTGGAAGAATTTTTTTTTTTTTTTTAAAGCACTGACAATTTTTTAAATGGTACACCTGTATAGGGCACTTACCATAAATGGAGCTTGCAGGATTGAAAGTTGTTCTGGGTGAGTCAGCGAGTACGTGGCAAGTGAATGTGAAGACCTAGGACATTCCTGTTTATTACTGCAGGCTTTATAAACACTGTACATTGAAATTTATAAAATATTTTTCTTCAATAATTAATCTTAGCTTAGTTTTTAAACTTTTTACTTTAACTCTTTGACTCTTGTAATTTAACACTTAGCTTAAAACACAAACGTATTGAACAACTGTACAAAAATATGTTCTTTATATTCTTATTTTATAAGCTGTTCTCTATTTAAAATTTTTTTAACTTTTTCTTAAAAATCAAGTCACAAATATACATAGGAGCCTAGGCCTGCACACAATCAGGATCACCAAGACATTTCTAGGCAATAAGAATTTTTTACCTCCATTATAATCTTATGGCACAACCATTATTATCTTATGTGGTCCATCTCTGATGGAAACTGTTATGCAGTGTATATTGCTTTAGGTTGGGCAGATAGATGAGTGGAATGTAATAGAGTTTAGACTTTGACCCATGTATTTATAGGGAATTTAGTTCATAACAAAAATAACATTATCATTCAGTGGGAAAGGAATTCAGCAAATGGAGTTGAAATATTTGTCTATTAGGAAATAAAGATTTGTATCTCACTATATACAAATTACAGATGGTTAGGAGATTGATAGATTAATTGATTGACAGAGTCTTGCTCTGTTGCCCAAGCTGGAATGCAGTGGTGTGATCATAGCATACTATAACATCCTCCAACTCCTGGTCTCAAGTGATTGTCCTGCCTCAGCCTCCCAAGTAGCTGGGACTACAGGCATGAGCCACCATGTCCAGCTAATTTTTAGAATTTTTTTGTAAGAACGGGGTTTCACTATGTTGCCCAGGCTGGTCTCGAACTCCTGGCCTCAATCCTCCTGCCTTGGCCTCCCAAAGTGCTGGAGTTACAGGCATGAGCCACCACACCTAGCTGAGAAGTGTCTTGATTCATAGGCTTTGGGCTTTGCTTCACATACCATGTGGCACACTGGAAATGTTTAATAAACTTTTGCTGAATAGTATATTTTGCTTTTTAAAATTATTATTATTTTTATTTTTAGTAGAGATGGGGTTTCACCATGTTAGCAAGACGGTCTCGATCTCCTGGCCTCGTGATCTGCCCACCTTGGCCTCCCAAAGTGCTGGGATTACAGGCGTGAGCTACCCCGCCCGGCCGCTTTTGTTTTTAGTAACAGCTTTATTGAGATATAATTCACATACCATGCTCTTCACCCATTTGAAGTGTATAATTCACTGGTTGTTAATATGTTCGCAGAGTTGTGCAACCATCACTATTTTAGAGCACTATTCAATTTCAGAGCATTTTTATCACCCATTAAAAGAAACCCTGTCCCCATTAGTAGTCACTACTGATTTTTCCCCAACCCTTCCTCACTCAGCCTGAGACAACCACCTGCTAGTCTCCTTTCTCTGTGGATTTGCCCATTCTGGACATACATAAATGAAAGCCCAGAATATGTGATCTTTTGGGTCTGGCTTCTTTCACTTAACATGTTTTCACAGTTCATGCTTTTCTAACATGCATCAGTACTTCATTTTGTTTTATTCCTAAATAATATCCTATTGTATGCTTATACCACATTTTATTTATCCACTTATTTGGTGGACATTTGGTTCTACTTTTTGGCTGTTTTTAGTAGTGCTGCTGTGAACATTTATGCATAGGTTTCTGTCTACATGTGTTTTCATTTCTTTTCAGTATATACCTACCAGTATATTGCTGGGTCATATCATAACTCTTTTTAACCTTTCGAGGAATTGGCAGACTGTTTTTCCAAAGCAGCTGCATGATTTTAACATTCTTACAAGCAATGTGAAGTTCTACTTTTCTCCACATCCCTACTAATTAATTGCCTGTCTTCTTTATTATATTGCCTGTCTTCTTTTTTTTTTTTTTTTTTTTTTTTTGAGACGGAGTCTCGCTCTGTCGCCCAGGCTGGAGTGCAGTGGCCGGATCTCAGCTCACTGCAAGCTCTGCCTCCCGGGTTCACGCCATTCTCCGGCCTCAGCCTCCCGAGTAGCTGGGACTACAGGCGCCTGCCACCTCGCCCGGCTAGTTTTTTGTATTTCTTAATAGAGACGGGGTTTCACCGTGTTAGCCAGGATGGTCTCGATCTCCTGACCTCGTGATCCGCCCGTCTCGGCCTCCCAAAGTGCTGGGATTACAGGCTTGAGCCACCGCGCCCGGCTTGCCTGTCTTCTTTATTATAGCTATCCTACTGTTTGTGAAGGGGTATTGCATTGTGGTTTTGATTTTTATTTCTCTGATGGCCACTAATGTTGATTTTTTTTCATGTACTTACTGGCCGTTTATGTATCTTCTTTGGAGAAATCTTTATTGAGATCTTTTGCCTTTTTAAATGGGTTCATCTTTTTTATTTTAGAGTTATGTCGAGAATATATAAGACTCTTAGAGTTCCCTATCAGATACGTATTTTGCATGTATCTCCCAGTCTGTGGGTTGTTTTTCACTTTCTTGGTGTTGTCTTTTGAAGCACAATACTTCACATTTACCATTAGACCAGTTAAATAGATTGAGAGTTAAATCCATGTGAAAGTTGTACTCGTATTACAGTATTGGAAAGAACAATGTAATCAAGTTATTTTGTGGTATATTAGTACTTTTAACTAAGATCTGTTAAACTAAGCTAGAAATTAGCCGACATGTATTGTGGTCAGATCTTTTAGCTTTTATTCTAGTTTACTTTACTTTCAATATATTATGCTCACCAGATACTCTGTTTCTCACCCCACATGTATGCACATATCTTTGCATTCGTGACCTTTTAATTAGTATTAGATTTTTTCTTTTCTTTTTTTTTTTTTGAGACGGAGTCTGGCTCTTGCCCAGGCTGGAGTACTGTGGTGCAATCCCGGCTTACTGCAGTCTCTGCCTCCCAGGCTCAAGCAATTCTCCTGCCTCAGCCTCCTGAGTAAAGGGGTTACAAGCGTGCACCACCATGCCCGGCTAATTTTTTGTATATTTAGTAGACACAGGGTTTCACCATGTTGGCCAGGCTGATCTCGAACTTCTGACCTCAGGTGATCTGCCCACCTTGGTCTCCTGAAGTACTGGGATTACAGGTGTGAGCTACCGCACCCAACCTGGTGTTAGAATTCCAATTAGGTGTTTTCAGACTGCTTTAGCAAAAATAATTTGATGTAGAAGAGAATCTTAGCTGGATAAGCCATTTATGATTTTTATAGGTCATTAATCCTGTTGCCTACCACCTCACCATCCATTTGAATGACTAGTTTGAATATATTAGGAAGAATGTATCTCTACAGAGGATAATATAGCAATCCTTTTCTTAAATTTCCCTTATATATGAAATTTATATATATTTAATTTTATATATATATTCTTAAATTTTTTTTTATCATTTTCCTTCTTTCTTTGACATCCTCGAGCCATACTTTTCTTAAGTTTCATGCTAAATTCTACCCTGAATTAATGATGGTCGTTTATTTAACACACTGGTTCTAGATTCTTTTTCTAAATAATAATTGTGTAGATACAGATATTTTTCCCTGCTCACCAGATAGCCATTCTACTGGAACTTAATGGTTAGCATTCCTTTGTTTCTCAGTTATAAAAGGTCCCTGCAGATTTTAACTCTTAGCTAAACAGATGCTAACATGGGAGTGAGATCTAAGAATGCTAGCATAAATTTACAGAGATAAATCCTTAGATATCTTCATCATTGGTCATCTGGGGAGAGTAAATCTAGGAAGGGATTATAAAGTTTATTTGGACGTTTCGTTTTTTTTTTTTTTGAGGCGGAGTCTGGCTCTCTTGCCCATGCTGGAGTGCAGTGGCCGGATCTCAGCTCACTGCAAGCTCCGCCTCCTGGGTTCACGCCATTCTCCTGCCTCAGCCTCCCGAGTAGCTGGGACTACAGGCGCCCGCCACCTCGCCCGGCTAGTTTTTTGTATTTTTTAGTAGAGACAGGGTTTCACCGTGTTAGCCAGGATGGTCTCGATCTCCTGACCTCGTGATCCGCCCGTCTCGGCCTCCCAAAGTGCTGGGATCACAGGCTTGAGCCACCGCGCCCGGCCAGACGTTTCGTTTTTTGTTTTTATTTTGTTTTTTGTTAATCTACATGAAGTCGAGTTGTTCTTTCCCTTTTTTACCCTATTGAATTTTGTTTGAGGATAAACTCCTTGGTGTAGAAACTGTATCAAGGGTTTAAAGTTTTAATTTTTTTGAATATGTGTAATTTTTATTATTAGTGAAAAGAAATATATATATGTATCAGTTTACTATCTATATTTCTCCTTGTTCTAATTGTTTGCTTACACATTTTTCTGTTTGGTTTTAAAGTAAGGATCCAGCTAAGTGGTTGGTCATTTAACAGATATTTGAGCTTCTGTTGTATGCCCAGTTTTTCTTAAAATAACCACAAGAAGCCTAAGACAGGGGTCTTGATTTGAAGACATTAGTATGATAGATTGGTGGTTTTCCACCAAAGACAGTTTTATCCCCCGGGAGACATTTGACACTGTCTAGAGACAGTTTTTATTGTCTCAGCGGGGGGTGCTATGATGTCTAGTGGGTAGAGGCCGGGGATACAGCTAAAGAAAAGAATGCCAGTCTGGACAACATGGTGAAACACCATCTCCACAAAAAATAGAAAAATTAGCCAGGCATGGTGGCATGCTGTGTGCCTGTAGTGTCCCAGCTATTCAGGAGGCTGACGCAGGAGGATCACCTGAGTCTGGGGGAGGCTGCAGTGAGCCATGATTGCACCATGGAACTCCAGCCTGGGTGACAGAGCAAGACCCCATCTCAAGAAAGAAAATAATGCACAAGAAAGCCCCCCTGTACAAAAATTACCTGATTCTCAATAATGCTAGGATAGAGAAACCAAAGAAACCTGTGAAATAGCTAGGTGCTATTTAATCAAAACAAGTATTTTGAGCTCCAGAATAACATTTTTTAAAATTTATTTATTTTTTTTAAGACGGGGTCTCGCTGTCACCTAGGCTAGAGTGCAGCAATGTGATTTTAGCTCACTGCAGTCCTGAACTCCTGTATTCAAGTGATCTTCCCACCTCTGCCTCCTGAGTAGCTGGGACTACAGGCTCACACCACCACACCCCGCTAAGTTTTTTTTTTATTTTTGTAGACATGTGTCCAGGCTTGTGTTACTCCTGGTCTCAAGCAATCCTCCCGCCTTCCTTGGCCTCCCAAGTGCAGGGATTGCAGATGTGAGCCACTGCACCTGGCCTATAATAATATTTGAGCTCTGGATAATTCCCAGAAGGGAGAGATCGCAGGAGTTGACCCTTGGTTAGGCTTTGAAGGGGAAAATTTGGGATCTTCCTATAGTGCGGGAAGGGAGAAATGACAGGTCTTTGGGAAAATACAGCAGGATAGGACATTTGGGAGAAAGTTGACTTGTTTCTTAATTTAGGAAACAGAATAGTGACAACTAGAGTTATTGATATTTTGTCATCACCTCAAACACAAACAGGAAAGACTATAATGCAGACGGTAAGAGGTTGAAGAAACCAGAATTCTTTTTTTTTTTTTTTTTTTTTTGAGATGGAGTCTCGCTCTGTCGCCCAGGCTGGAGTGCACTAGTGTGATCGCTGCTTACTGCAAGCTCCGCCTCCTGGGTTCACACCATTCTCCTGCTTCAGCCTCCAGAGTAGCTGGGACTACAGGCACCCGCCACCATGCCCGGCTAATTTTTTGTGTTTTTTAGTAGAGATAGGGTTTCACCGTGTTAGCCAGGATGATCCTGACCTCATGATCCGCCCACCTTGGCCTCCCAAAGTTCTGGGATTACAGGCGTGAGCCACCGCGCCCGGCTGAAACCAGAATTCTTATCTAACCATGTTGCAGAGAGAACATTAACATTTCTTCATTTAATTGAGAGTTGATTTTGATCTCTGCAGTTTCTATTGCAAGAAGGCATTGCCTTCTCCAAGTGGCATCACAAGTGTCTGAGGGGCATGGTAACCTTTATTTCAGTATTGTGAGTGTTCTCTTTGTATACCTGTGCTTCGATAAGGCCAAGAAAATTAATATAAGCTCTGGGCCCTGCCTTTGAGTTAGGAGCTTTTGTCTGATGGGCTATTCTGCATTTATCTAAACATTTGGTCTTTTTTCAGTGTATTTTTTGCTCTTTTATATTTAAACTAGTTTGACCAGGTGATGGCTGCCATAGTGAGGACTTGCTTTGTGTTCATGCTGTGCTCTATACATTTTCACAACCAGTCATCATGATCAAGAACTTTCCGTCTTCATGTTTTAGGTCGTAGTTCCCCCACTCCCTGGGAAAGCGTTTTTGCGTCAGCTTCCTTTTAGAGGAGATGATGGAATATTTGATGACAATTTTATTGAGGAAAGAAAACAAGGGCTGGAGCAGTTTATAAACAAGTAAGTGCTTCCTATTCCTCAAAGTGTAGCAGTGAGGTATGTTTTGAGACTACTTGAAGTGACTACTTATAGTTTAGATGTTAAGCTAAACTGCACTGTTGCCTTTTAGCCATTTCCTAACTTTTCATATCATTTAAACAAAGTAAAGTATCCGACAAGTTGAATATCATGTGATAAATATTAACACACTTGAGTGATTGAAATGAGCATCTTTGTGTTGACCTAAGTTTTGTATTTGTTTTTCTTGGTTAATTTATGCAAATTACATTTAAAATTACGGCATTTAAAAAATACAGTTTTACTTATGATTCTTTCTGATTTAAGGTATGTTCTAGCATGAACAATAAAACTTACAATATACTTGCAATCATCTTGTCTGATTGCAGATGGAGGTATTAGCATGTCTTGTATAAAGGTGCACATTTTTAATTTTCATGGTAAAATGTATTCTTTTAAAAATGTAAGAGGACTTAGGATTGTTTCTCTCTTACTTTAGAAACTCTTGATAAGCTCAAACCAATATTTTTAGCTTTTAATTTTATTCCCGTTTGAAATACAGCTATTTTGTAAAGTAATAGAAAGCCAAAATGATAGAAAGATTTATGCCAAGAAAGACCTCACTGTAATTGTGCATTGGCCTTAAACTAGGAAAAGTAAATCAAATCCTACAGAATATGGTAATATGAGCTTACACTTTAAATTTTATCTAGTGATTTGAAGATGCATGAGTGGTAAACAGAAGAGAAAGGGTTACATAAAGCCCTTGGTTATCTACTATAGCACTCAATCTTCATTGTCTGTAAACCTTTTTTTTTTTTTTTTTTTGACAAAGTCTTGCTCTGTCACCCAGGCTTTGGAGTGTAGTGGTGCAATCTCGGCTCACTGAAACCTCCACCTCCCAGGTTCAAGTGATTCTCATGCCTCAGCCACCTGAGTAGTTGGGATTATAGGTGCACACCATAGTGTCTGGCTTATTTTTGTGTTTTTAGTAGAGACAGGGGTTTGCCATATTGGCCAGGCTGGTCTCGAACTCCTGACCTCAAGTGATCTGCCTGCCTCAGTCTCCCACAGTGCTGGGATTACAAGCATGAGCCACCACGCCTGGCCTATATTAGATGTTTTTAAGTTGTAAGATAGGAGTCTGGTTGCCCAGTCTGGTTTTAAGCAGGCAAAAACAAAATGCCTGGATATTTGTGCCTGTTTTTTTAGTATTTGGGGCTTTTATTGAACTTCATTGTATTTCTAACTTCAATCCTGTATCTTCTCCTCTTTAAAATAGATTCTGGCCTGGTGCAGTGGATCACACCTGTAATCCCAGTACTTTGGGAGGCCGAGGTGCGCAGATCACTTGAGGTCAGGAGTTCCAAGGCCACATGGCAAAACCCTGTCTCTACTAAAAATACAAAAATTAGTGGGGCGTGGTGGTGCACGCCGGTAGTCTCAGCTACTCAGGAGGCTGTGGCAGGAAAATCGCTTGAACCTGGCAGGTGGAGGTTGCAGTGAGCCGAGATCACGCTACTGCACTCCAGCCTGAGTGACAGAACAACACTTTATCTCAAAAAAAAAAAAAAAAAAAAAGGTTCTTACGATCAATTGACATGTTTCACTTTTAACATTAAAATTAAAGTTTCTTATGAATACACCAGCTATATGTAAAGCTAATTGGATACATGTACCACATGCAGTGAAAAATTTGTGATTAAATGTTTTCTAAATTAAGAGTTGTGAACCAAACAAAAGAACATATGCTATTAGTTGATAGTGCATAGCTTTATGGACAGTCCAGAATAATACTTATTAGTAAACTGTACATGCTTCTGGGCCAAGCATGGTGGCTCATGCCTGTAATCCCAGCACTTTGGGAGGCTGAGGTGGACAGATCACTTGAGGTCAGGGATTTGAGACCAGCCTGGCCAACATGGTGAAACCCCGTCTCTAGTAAAAATTAGCTGGGCATAGTGGCACACGCCTGTAGTCCTAGATACTCAGAGGGCTGAGGCACAAAATCACTTGAACCCAGGAGATGGAGGTTGCCATGAGTCAAGATCAGGCACTGCACTCCAGCCTGGGCAACAGAGCAAGACTCCATCTCAAAAAAAAAAAAAAAAATTATACATACTTCTTAACCTTAAAATATGTGTTTTGAACTCCCCCACCTTGTGTAAAATGTTGGACTAAATTTATATTTTTTATTCTTAGGGTCGCTGGTCATCCTCTGGCACAGAATGAACGTTGTCTTCACATGTTTTTACAAGATGAAATAATAGATAAAAGCTATACTCCATCTAAAATAAGACATGCCTGAAATTTGGCAAGAAGGGGCAAAAATGTGACTATTAATGATTGATAAGCACCAGTGAAGAAGTTCTAACTTTTAGCATGCTGCACAGAAACTGGTATAACATGCCTTCAGTATACTAACACTCATATGCTCAGTTTTGTTTTGTTTTGGCAGTTGACAAGAAGTTAATTTGCTTTAGTGAAAATCCCTCATTCCAGCCTTTCTATATAAATAGCTCTTCCTTGCTGTTTTAATGTGGTGCACACTGTAGCCTCACAAACCTGTTATTCCAATGTAATCTGCAGTGTCCTAACTAAAGTTACTGGCTTGGTCTTATTTGCACAGTTTTTGTGTCTTGTTTGCTTCTTGCATCTGATTAACTAGAATATTTCTCTTTCCCCCTTTTAATGTGTGATGTCACTTGACCCAATTTATGTGTAGGAGCACTACACCATTGGTTTCCAATACTGCACACGTAAGATACATACTTGTGTGCAGAAAGTATCTTCCTTCAGGCTTGTAATACCCTTCACATGGAAGATTAATGAGGGAAATCTTTATATTCTGTATAAAAACAAAATCAAATTTATATACTAAAATCATTTGTCTAAAAATTTAAGTTGTTTTCAAATAAAAATTAAAATGCGTTTCTGATATGCACTGATTGTGTTGCCTCCAGCTTTTCTTTGCTCTCTATGAGTGACTGCTTAAGTCACTTGTTGAGAGGGATTATTTACTAATTATATACTTCTCATTCCTGTCATTCCATTCCCTTTAAACAGTGGTGACATCAAATATACTTCCACCCATTGAATGGGGTGTTTTCAACAACAACAAAAGTGATATACTAAAAAATTTATTCCTTAAGACTTACTGAATCATTTTGAAGCACTTTTGTGTATTTCAAAACTGTTTTATAATCTCAAGTCATTTATTAAAAGGACTTTTAAAGATAACTCAATACCATTTCTCCTATTTTTCAGAAGTTTTTTCCTAGTTCAACTGAGTGACTTGTTTAAATAAATTTAGCAGGGGTGTAATAACTCTTCTTAGTCAGCAGGTTTGTGCTTTCTCTTTAATTTGGTTTGGGATACTAGCACACTTTATCCTCTTTAAGAGAAGGGCACAATCTTGTAGCCTGACCTGCAAAAATGATAAGATACCAGAAAATACATGACTTCTTGCTGCCTAGCTTGTGTTGTGGTCAGACCTTTCAGCCAGAATGTGGTCTCTAGTTTGAGTCTGTACAACTTCTGGTGGTTTGGGGACCCGTTGTGACTTGGAGTTAAATCCCAAGGTAAAGAAATTTTGTCCTCCTACAACAGAGGCGTCTCCTCTGAAGATGGATCAGTCCATTTAAAAGGAAACAAGCTTAGGTCTTGGCCAAACTAGGACGTCCACCAAGCAGATGGAAGTCATAGGAAGAAGTCATAGTTGCCCCATAAGGCCTTTCGTTGCTCAAACAGTATTTCACAGTTCCCTAATACTGGAGATTTCAATTACCGTAAAGTAAGAAGGTACAAAGCTAAGCAACACGTAAGTTTTATTTCAGTGAACTGAGAAGTAAAGTCAAAGGCTGTCAGTTTTGGGTATGCAGAACAGAATAATGGTAGCTCTGCAAAACCAAATAATTCTTTAAAGCAGTGGTTCTCAGCAAGGCACAGTGACTTGCACCTATAGTGCCAGCATTTTGGGAGGCCAAGGCAGGAGGATTGCTTGAGGCCAGGCGTTCTGAGACCAACCTGGGTAACATAGTGAGACTGTGTCTCTACAAAAAGTTTAAAAATTAGCTGGACATGGTAGTGTGTGCCTGTAGTCCCAGCTACTTGGGTGGCTAGCCGGAAGTGTATCTTGAGCCCAGGAAGTTGAGGTTGCGATGAGGCAAGATCATGCCACTTCATTCTAGCCTGGGTGAGAGTGAGACCCTGTCTCAAAAGAATTTTTTTTTTTTTTTTTTCTGTTAAACATTAAAATAAAGCAGTGGTTCTCAACCAGGGATGATTTTGTCCCCCAGCGGATGTTTGGCAATGTCTGAAGATATTTTTGGTTGTCTCAACTAGGGAATGTTACTGGAATGTAACAGGTGGATGTCAGAGATGCTGCTAAACCTCTTACAATGAACAAGCCAGCCTCCCACAACAGAAAAATGTCAGTAATGTCAAGGTTTCCACTCACCATGGAGTCTTGATTTTGATCACTCACAGACAAGGAATAGTGTGGTTTAGGATGGTTTGTACCAGCCTGCCCACTTTTAACCTCTACCACAATTTCCTAAGGGCAGGCATGCTCTTGAAAAGTCAATGGTTTTAAAGTAGGCGAAAAGTTTATTCCAGGTAACATGTTTTTGCCTAATGGAGGAGGGTACTTTTCAGTGATGTCTCGTAGGAAATTGAGACCATGGTTTATAGTAAAACTATGCCTTTAATCCACTAAAGTAAAAATACAGGTGCTCATAATTCTAACTACATAGGAGGGGATTCCAGAATCCCTTAAGAATCTTCCTAAAAAAACTAATTTGGCAGTGAATTACAAAGCAATAGATGGGTAATTCTAAGGAATCTCAGGCTCTGTGTCCATTGTTTAAGTATTTAATTGCCTTGTCTCAACTCCTGCCAGTTATAAAGGGTCAATATTGGTGGTAACTTTAGTAACTTACATTGAGGATTACATGTAAAATTCATAGAACAGTGTCGGAACATATAAAAGCATAATAATAGTTATTAGTTGACAGTGGTAGTCATGGATACAACAGTAGTAGCAGCAAATGGTACCACTCTTACTCATTTACCATGGCAGTTCCAGAATAGGTTTATCTGGTATTTGGTTTGCTACCCAGAGGTTCTGCCATCATGACCCCTGGTAGTGATTATGACTTGGGGGAAGGGGTGTTAGGGGAGGAGGAGCATCTCCTTTTTATTACATCCCATGGTTTTTCCACTCAGCCCTCTTTGCTAGGAGGCCACCCTAGATTAAAAGCTGTCCTGTTGTGTCCACTTGCTTTGCCTTTTTTGGTTACATGAGTGGGGTGAATATGGCCAATGAAGGAATAAGGCTGTGGCCCCCAGGCCTTTACAGATAAAATGTGTTTGAGCTATGGATGGACAGAGTTTAGGCCACTCCCTGGCATATAGATTAATATTCAGTGGGTGCCAGCTGCTATTATTAACAAAACGCCAGTGTTTAGGCTAGGAAAGGAGTTAAAACTGTTTTAGGATAGAGATAATAAGTTTGTAATAATTCCACTGTGATCTCTGTCACAGAACTTCCCTATGAGGTACATAATGTTATTTTTACAAATGAGAAGACTGAGGTTTTGGAAGCTTGAGCAGAATTTTCAAGGTTAACCGGGAGAGGATGGTACTGGATATAAACTGTGAAGATGTTTGATTCTAAAGGCCATGGCTTGGTGTACTTCCTTGTGGACAGGGCCTATGATTTTTTTTTTTTTTATTGAGATGGAGTCTCACTCTTCCCCAGGCTGGAGTGCAGTGGCATGATCTTGGCTCACTGCAGCCTCCGCCTCCTGGGTTCAAGCAATTCTCCTGCCTCAGCCTTCCGATGTAGCTGGGATTACGGGCGTGCGCCACCATGCCCAGCTAATTTTGTATTTTTTTTAGTGGAGACGGGGTTTCACCATGTTGGTCAGGCTTGTCTGGAACTCCTGACCTCAAGTGATCCACCCGCCTCAGTCTCCCAAAGTGCTAGGATTACAGGCGTGAGCCACCGCGCCCAGCCGTGCCTCTGACTTTCAATACAGTTACTGAATGAGTGAAAGGGTGAATGTTAAGAAACAATTCCTATATCGTTTGTTATGAATGAATAGGTTTGGTTTGGTTTTTCTAATAGTATTTTTCACTTTGTCTCCCTAGTATGTTTTTTAGTTTTGATTTTAAGTTTAGGTGTAAGTAGCTCTTTTGGACATGGCACAGCTTACTTGAAGTATCGTATTTTCCTAAACATAGCTACCCACCACAATTACTCTCTTAGGACTGAGTTTAGGATTTTCTTTTTTAAAGCTTCCCAAGTAATTCCGAAACTGTCAGGTTTGGTCATTTAGCTCAGAGGCCCTGTGATTTCCTTGAACTTGGTCAAATCTGATCTTACCTGGCTACTTAAGTCATTACAGAAAGAAATCAAGAAATTGAGAAAAAAGGATTTATCAGAACTTGAGAAATCACTTTTGTAAATCCTAATTTACAGGAAGTGAAGTTTGCTTTATTCCAACCTTGCTAAGAAAATAAGACTGACTTGGAGGCCAGGGAAATGAATTTAAAAGCACAAAGGAAGCTTAGAGGGTGCTGGGCAATAACACCTCATCCCAGATGCTCTTTACTGTAGAGTGAGTGCCAGAAATGAAAGCGACCCAGTGGACTCAACTAGCAACACCAAGCACTTGATTGTGCAAAGTGCTGACAGACAGGCGAGATCAAACACCAGCCCTTTCCTCAAACCTAGACATGAAAAGACTAAGAGGTACAGTAGTCACGGCAAATGTGAGGACAAGAAGGGACACAGTAGTTCAGGTGGATGGAAGGGAATGACCAAAATGATATAAATAATTCTGGTTTAAGCTTCTACAGGTAAAAAGCTTGAAAGTTGGCACCAAGCCTGGCACAGTGGTATGCACCCGTAATCAACAGTACTTTGGGAGGCTGAGGCAGGTAGATTACTTGAGCCTAGGAGTTCGAGACCAGCCTGGACAACATGGCAAAACCCAGTCTCTATAAAAATTAAAAAATTAGCCAGGGATGGTGGCACGCACCTGTAGTCCCAGCTACTTGGGAGACTGAGGCGGGAGATCACCTGAGCCTGGGAGAGTGGGGCTGCAGTGAGCCGTGATTGCGCTGCTGCACTCCAGCCTGGGTGACAGAGTGAGACCCTTTCTCAAGAGAAAAAGTTATCATCTTGTCCTTACAACAAGAAAAATCTGGACAAATGGAAAATCAGTGACTTTTCTTGGACCCATCAGAGAATTGAGGTTGAAGGGCAAACCATCATCCTAAAGTCTGGAGAAACGGCTATCTAGAGAGAGACAGCCAAAATCTGCTTATCTGGAGCAAAAGCTACTGGAGCCATAAGCTAGTTGGAAACACTTAGATGGTAATGAATTGCTAGCAGCTGAGTGTGGGCGAGTATGAGAGTGAGAAGTCCCTGGGGATCATAGTCTTAAGAGGGGTCTCCACAGGTTCGTGAGCTTTACCTCCAAGAATCCCACCACATTCTCGGTGAAGATCTAGTAAGATCTGTGGCTCTGATGTGGAAAAGGGATCAATGTCCAAAACCTTTATTACAAAGGCTTACTCTCCAGGGTGAAAGACTGCCAGAGCCTTATCCCAATTGGCGGAAGGGCGTTCTTCCCACTCTAGCCCCTCCCCTCTAGGCTTCCTGTCTTTCTTAATTGGGGCGGGGATGGGGACTTAGTCAAGAGGGGTCAGGATTTCAAGGAAATAGACTGCAAATGCTGCAGCCAGAGAAGGGAGTAGGAGGCCAGAAAGGAAAAGCTCTACCACTGGAAAAACACTTGTGAAGCTCACAGGCCCACTAAGACATAGATTTTATCTGAAGATTATAGAATATCCCGCTTCCCACAGTTTACCACCGCACCAGTGGGATTCCAGTGTAACCGTAGTGGATTACAGCTGGAAGTCCCCCTCTGTGGAGGAGTAACTAGGGAAACCCAAAGTTAAGAGACAGGCAAAAGCAAAGACACTAGAGGAAGGTGAAACCTCTGGCACCTGTAACTGCAGCAAACATTTAACATAGTCCATCCTCTAGCCAGATTACCATGAACCTTCACACTTAAGGCCTGTCTACCTCAGTTTCTATTACCCAGTGCAACATACTGGCTTTCAACAAAAAAATTTCAAGGCATGCCAAAAAGAAAGAAAAAACAGTCTGAAGAGAGAAAGCAATCAGAACCAGAGTTGGATATGACACAGATTCCCTGTTTGATAATTACAACCTAACATATTAAAATTTGTAATGGAAAAAGTAGACATGTGCAAGAATAGATGGGTAATCAGAGAGATGGAAATTCAAAAGGAAATG
The DNA here is from genome assembly GCF_008728515.1 of Papio anubis. Taxonomy (NCBI): domain Eukaryota; kingdom Metazoa; phylum Chordata; class Mammalia; order Primates; family Cercopithecidae; genus Papio; species Papio anubis. The sequence continues at coordinate 155,107,668 of NC_044981.1, forward strand.
CTAAAAATCAAAATCACTATAATAAAAACGAAGAATGTTTTTGATGGACTCATAAGTAGACTTGACAAATTTAGGAAACAATTAGTGAATTTGAAGGTAGGTCAGTAGGAACTTCCCAAACTGAAATGGGAAGAGAAAAAGTAGGAAAAAAAACCCAGACCATCCGAAAACTGGGATCATTTCAAAAGGTACAGCATATGTGTAATTGGAACACGTGAAAAAGAAAGAGTAGAGCAAAAAAATACATACAGTTGAACAATGCAGGGGTTAGGGGTGCCAACCCCTCATATAGTTGAAAATTTGCATATAACTTTTGACTCCCCCAAAATTTAATAGCCTACTGTTTTCCAGAGGCCTTGCTGATAACATAGTTAACAAGTATTTTGTATGTTACGTGTATACTGTATTTTTAAAGTAAGCTAAAGAAAATGTTACTAAGAAAATCCTAAGGAAGAGAAAACATTCACTATTCATTAAGTGGAAGTGGATCACCATAAAGGTCTTCATCCTCATCTTCACGTTGAGTAGGCTGAGGAGGAGGAAGAGGAGGAAGAGGAAGGGTTGGTCTTGCTGTCGAGGGGTGGGGAGGCGGAGAGGTGGAGGAGGTGGAAGGGGAGGCAGAAGGGACAGGCACATTCTATTACTTTTATTGGAAAAGTCTGTGTATGAGTGGGCCTGCGCAGTTCAAACCCGTGTCGTTCAAACTGTCTATATGTTTGAAGTAATAATGGCTGAGACCTTTCCAAAGTTAGTGAACCAAACCGCGGATCCAGGATGCTGAGAGAACACCAAGCAGAATAAATTTAAAAATAATAACCTTGTTGGTAAAAAAATAAAAATAACAAAAACACCTAGGGATGTCATGTTCAAACTGCAAAAAAACCACAGACCAAGATAAAATCTTGAAAGAAGTCAGAGAAAAAAGTAAAATAAGGGAGTGCTGGCATGACAGTTTGTAAGTATCTTTTATCAGCAGTCTTGAGAACAGAGGTGGTAATATTTTATAATACCTGGAGTCTAATTTGAATGGGAAAATGGTGTATCTTTAATATTCTTTTTTTTCTTCTGCTCTAAGGGAGAGAGAGAGGGGGTCACCTTTAATAGTCTGTAACTAAAATTTATTATTTCTTCCATTATGAATGTAGAAGTAAACCAGAGTATTCGTAGAAGCAGGACTTTTGACTGTCACCAATTAAAAAATGTAAGTATGTTAATTATATCACATTTGTTGTTGCAGATCTTGAAATACATTGATCACTGCTTGAAAATTATTGTAGTTATCAGACTCACCCCCAGATCTTGTTTAATTTTTTTCTTCTTTCTTTTCTTTTTTTTTTTTTTTTTTGAGACAGGGTCTCAATCTGTTGCCCAGGCTAGAGTGCAGTGGTGGGATCTCGGCTCACTGCAGCCTCCACCTCCCGGGTTCGAGCGATTCTCCAGACTCAGCCTCCCAAGTAGCTGGAACTATAGGTGCACACATGCCTAATTTTTTTTTTGTTTCCAGTAGAGTCAGGGTTTCACCGTGTTGGTCAGGCTGTTCTCAAACTCCTGGCCTCAAGTGATCCGCCCTCCTTGGCCACCCAAAGTGCTGGGATTACAGGTGTGAGCCACCACACCCAGCTTGTTTAACATTTTCCAAAGAAGCACATATTTTATCACAAGTTTTAAAATATTTTAATAAACATACTTCAATAAGTTGGTTTCTTTTATAATCCTATGTATTTTATTTTATACTTTTACAAACAGATATGTGAGTAGGGGTCTTTACAAAAATGTTTAAGACTCTGAATGCTCCTGTCACAGAGTAAGATCTGAAGTGCCTGGAGTTAGCCTGATGTGGAACAGGTTCACTTGGTGCTCCGGTGTGTGTACAAGGGGAAACAGGAGCAGGAGAGACAGAAAGACAGAGATTGGTGATCCGACCACCTATTGAGTGTTTAGGTTTCGGTGTAGGCTTTTACATGTATTACCTCATTTAATTATCGAAACAGCCCTATTGGATGGGTATTATCTTCATTTTACCAAGAGAGGAAATGGAACAGAGTTTAATTTGTCCAAGGTCACACAGCCAGTAAAAAGTACAATTGGGATTCAAACCCAAGTCTTTGTGATTCTAAAACCTGCACCTGTGTGATGGATGCTGCCTCCAATCTGGACCGTGTGCAGCTTGGCCAAGGCCCATGCCGAACACTCGCCCTGACAGCTGGTGCCTGCAGACTCCTGGACTCTACACCCCTCGTGCTCGCACAGTTGCCTTGGTGCCAGTGTTATCAAAGAGGCCAACATGAGCAGAGGCTCATGTTGAGCTAAAGAAAAATTAAACATTTAAGAGAATTCAGTTATAAACCTGGAATGGTCGTTCCTGCTTGACAGATGTAAACACCGCAGCTTTGTCATTGCTTAGCGCTCTCCGCACATTTCCTTTCCTTTCTAGCTAGATTATACTTTAATCCAGTTGTTTTCATGTTCACTCAATCCAAACCATGTTTAACCGGTTTATTCATTGGAGTGTCTCTGAGGTGAAGAAAGTTTTGTCCTTTCAACTTCACTGGGGATTTGCTGTCTTCTTTCTGCAAAGGGATTTTCCTGGATCTGTAATCTGAACACTTTGACCTGTGAGGGTTTTTCCCCCCAACTAGGAGCAAATTTGTGAGGCTTGACCCTTTGTGTGCTGTGAAGCAGAGACAATGCCCTTCTGTGAATGTCTTCTCCTCTTGAGGACAGTAGTAATTGGCGACAGGAATGTTAATCATTTGGCGAGCGCTTCTTCATGACCTTGCTGCCCTTTGCCACTGCAGCCAACTCCCAGCTTGCCTCTACTCCCTCCTTGAGAATGGAGCCGCCATTTTGTGGCAGCTTTCTAGAGAGGTTTTGTTCAAGAGCACTTTGAGAGTTGACAGTCTGACTTAAACTGAAGTAAGTGAATACCAGTTCACTCTCAGATCAGTCTGAGCTGATGAGACAACAGGTCCTCACACACATTGTCTGGTGGAAGGATAGATTGTTACAACTTTTATGGAAGGCAATTTGGCAATAACTATGAAAACTATATGCCCAGGAATCCCACTTCTAGGAATTTATCTCAGAGCACACTTTCTATTTGGAGATACATTTGTAGAATATAGATTTTCTTTTAATATTAATTGAATATATCTTAAAGATTATATAAGAAAGAGATAACATTGAACATTGGTTGTCTGGCTTGGGGACTGGGTGGCTCAAGGACAGGGACAAAGGGAAAACGTTACTTTAAAAACAAAAAACACAAAAACGCTTTTTATTTTTGAATAATTTTTTTTTCTTTGAGACAGAGTCTTGCTCTTGTCACCCAGGCTGGAGTGCAGTGGCACAATCTCAGCTCACTGCAACCTCCACCTCCCAGGTTCGAGTGATTCTCATGCCTCAGCCTCCCAAGTAGCTGGGATTACAGGCACGTGCCACCACGCCTGGTTAATTTTTGTATTTTTAGTAGAGATGGAGTTTCACCATCTTGACCAGGCTAGTCTCAAACTCATGACCTCAGGTGATCTACCCGCCTTGGCCTCCCAAAGTGCTGGGATTATAGGCGTAAGCCACTGCGCCTGGCCTGTTTTGGAATAATTTTAGATTTACAGAAAAGTTGTAAGAATACAAAGAGTTATATACCCCTTCATGCTGACATCTTACAGGACCATGGCATATTTGTCAAAACTAAGAACCAAGCACTGGGACCAGGAGTGGTGGCTCACGCCTGTAATCTCAACACTTCGGGAGGCCAAGGCAGGTGATCACTCGAGACCAGGAGTTCGAGACCAGTTTGGTCAACATAGTGAAACCCCCTCTCTACCAAAAACACAAAAATTAGCCGAGTGTGGTGGTACGCACCTGTAATCCCAGCTACTAGGGAGGCTGAGGCCGGAGAATCGCTTAAACCCAGGAGGCAGAGGTTGTAGTGAACTGAAATTGTGCCACCGGACTCCAGCCTGGGCAACAGAGTGAGACTCTGTCTCAAAAAAAAAAGAAAAGAAAAGAAAGAAAGAAACTAGTATTGGTACATTGTTACTAACCAAATTCCAAACTTTGACTTTCACTAGTTTGGTTTTTTTTTAATTATTTTTTAAATTTTTTTAGAGATGGGGGTGCGTGGCTCACTGTGTTGCCCATGCTGGTCTCCAACTCCTGGACTCAAGTGATCCATTCACCTTGGCCTCCCAAAGTGCTGGGATTACAGGTGTGAGCCACAGTGCTGGACCACTTTCACTAGTTTTAAAGAATATCCTTTTTCTGTTCCAGGAGCCAATCCAGGAAACCATATTTCACTTAGTCCTCCTATCTCTTTAGTTTCCTGGTCTGTGACATGTATATCCTTTTGAACTTTGTATCATGTGACTATTAACTATTCAAAAACAAGTAAATTAATTTATTAATTATTTTTTTTTTTTTTTTTTTTTTTTTTTTTTGGTAGAGTCTCACTCTGTCGCCTAGGCTGGAGTGCAGTGGTGCCATCTCGGCTCACTACAACCTCTGCCTCCCAGGTTCAAGTGATTCTCCTGCCTCAGCCTGAGTAGCTGGGATTACGGGCACGTGCCACCATGCCCAGCTATATTTTTGTATTTCTAGTAGAGACGGGATTTCACCATGTTGGTCAGGCTGGTCTTGAACTCCTGACCTCGTGATCCGCCTGCCTTGGTCTTCCAAAGTGCTGGGATGACAGGTGTGAGCCATCGCACCCGGCCAAAAACAAGTAAGTTTTTTAAAAGAAATAGACTTGGAAAGTGCTAGGATGTTAGAACTGTAACAAATCTTAGAAGCAATCTCATCTAAGCCTCTCATAATGGGAAGGGACTTGTCCAAGGGCCTCCCCTAACAGCAGACCTGGGGCTCAGACTAGAAACCAAGGGGAGGGGCCCTTGGAGAGTGGTTGAAAGAACACAGGCTTTGAAGTCACCCAGTCTTGGGCCAGTCACTACACTTCTATTTGGACTGGCTTCTTTCGCTCCACATAATGTTTTAAGAGTCATCCATGGTGCACACATATCAATAATTTCCTTAAAAGACCAAAAAAATTAAAAACAATTCCTTGAAGAAGTATTCCTGATTTCTAAGAATTTTCTGAGAAGAAGAAGTGTGTTTCTCTATCCTGGATCTGTACTTGTGCAGAAATGCGACACCACTGACCACTCTCTAACCTTCCCATAGACATTCCCGCACATTTCAGCACCAAACAGAAGCTGGCTTGGTGCACTTTGTCCTCAGCCCAGGCACTGTTGCTGGGGGGGCCTGCAGGGAACCATGGTTGAGAGCACTGTGAGACAAAGCCCTCAGGCAGGGGGAATCAGAAGAAAGCCTCAAATGTAAACACTGAGTCAGTACCTCCATATTAAGAAAGAAGCAGGGGAAATTAGCTAGGCGTGGTGGCGTGCACCCATGGTCCCAGCTACTCAAGAGGCTGAGGTGGGAGGGTGGCTTGAGCCCAGGAGGTGAAGGCTGCAGTGAACTGTGCACCACTGCACTCCATCCAGCCTGGGTGATAAAGTGAAACCATGTCTCTAAATAAACATATAAAATAATGCAAATTAAAAACCACATGATAGATATTTTGGAAAATGTAGATGAAAAGAACTTAAAGGCCCACATGGGAAGATCCCTTGAGGCCAAGAGTTTGAGACCAGTCTGGGATTCTACCCTGTCTCCAGGCAGGAGAATCGCTGGAACCTGGGAGGCAGAGGTTGCGGTGAGCCAAGATCATTACTACCGCATTCCCACCTGGGTGACAGGAGCGGGACTCCGCCCCACCCCCGCCAACCGCCAAAAAACTTCAAACTGTCCAGACCTTGTCTTGCAGGCCTGCTGACCTCCATGACTGCACCTCTCTGGAGGATGAAGGCACCGACTGTGTGAGATTCAGCCTCCCGGGCCCCGGGGGTCAGGTCATAAAGCTTCCTCTTCTCTCTGATTCTCTCTCCAGAGATGGACAGCGCCTCCTAGAGTGAATGTGTGCACCACATAAAAATTCAAAGCAAATGGAAATTTTAGTAAACTTGCCAATTCCACTAAAACATGCATTTGAGAATCCTTTTTGAAATAAAGGACTACCGTCCTAGAGAATAATTTGTTGATTTTTCAGAGCTGATGTATCTAGTTTCAATTTTTTGGGTAGGTTTTACCGTTGCGCCCTTCCTTTCATGCCGTGAATCTGCATTATTAAGGCAATTAAAGCCAGTCTCGGTGGCCCGTGCCTGTAATCCCAGCACTCTGAGAGGCTGAGGTGGGTGAATTGCTTGGGCCCAGGAGTTCGAGACCAGCCTGGGCAACATAGGAAGACCCTGTCTCTACAAAAAATACAAAAATTAGCTGGGCGTGGTGGTGCCCACCTGTAGGCCTAGCTACTCAGGAGGCCGAGGTGGGAGGATCACTTGAGCCCCAGAGATGCAGGCTATAGTGAGATGAGATCATGCCACTTCACTCCATCCTGGGCAACGAAGCAAGCCGGGTCTCAAAAAACAGTAAAATGAAATAAAATAAGGTAATTAAGAAAGAAAACTAAAATTAAGACAACATGAGGGATATGAAGATGATGAGAAGATGTAAGTCGGTTTTTATCCCCTCAGAAACCAGGCAATAGATATATTTAAAGTATCATCCCAGTTATTTTGTTACTCATTTATAATGATTCTCATGGCCTGTACTTAAATGAAGGCAAAGTTGATGGCTGTGGCTGCCGCCATCACGCCGGCTGCAGCAGGGAGGCGCGGCTGGGACTGCACGCTCCATGGAGCCAGTGGGAGCCCCACCGGGAGCTCTGCTCTGTCTTAGTTGGGATGGGAACTCCTGGAGCTGCCACAGCCTCCCAAACCACAGCTGCAGACCCAGGCCTCCTGCTCCATGGAGCAGGCAGGAGTCCCCCGACTCCTGGGCAGGGCTATAGCCACCCAAACTGCAGCTGTGGATTCGAACCTCCTTATGCTCTTGGAGGAGGGCTGGGTGCAGGCAGGATCTGCTGAGACTGCAGCCACCCTCCTAGGCACAGGACCCGTCGTCTCTGCAGCCTGTACCCTCGAAGGCCCCAGGAGGGAAACTCCCCACCCCAATCCCTGCAGGCTCGGTGGTGTCTGCTCCCGCTGCCTCGCCCTCCTAGGTGCAGGACCTCTGCGTGGCTGCAGCCTGCACCTTCGGGGGCCCCAGGAAGGACACTCCCCACGCCCTCCGCATCCCTACAGGCTCGAGGGTGTCTGTTCCACCGCCTGGCCTCTCTCCACTTCTGGCGCCTGCTCTGATCTTGGAGTGGGGTTGGGGCTGAGCCCCCAGGCCTTGAATGGCAGCTGGAGACAGAGTCCTGGCCTGAAAGGGGCCGGTCCTCAGCAAGGCCCCACCTTCAGGCCAGAGAGGGCTTGAAGGCCGGGCTGCCAGTCCCACAGACTGAAGTGGGGACTGGTGGTGCTTCTTCCCGGCACCCATGGCCGCCCATGGACCAATTGGCACCCACTTCCTCCCCTCTGAGGTCCATGAAAACTGGGCTCAGCCAGAGCAGGGCAGAGGATGGCCATAAGAGAAGAGGGTAGAGAGACAATGGGAAGACAAGACGCCCCTCTCTGCTGAGAGCTTCAGAGACCTGCAGAGACATCCAAATGACCTGCCTGCAGAGAGGAGCCAGCCTCTCCAGGGCCGCTTCTCTGCTGAGAGCTCAACACTCCACAGGATGATCTGCCTGGAAAAAGGAGCTACCCACTGTGGGTCTCCTCTGAGCTGTTTTAACACTAAATAAAACTCTTCATCTTCTTCACCCTTCACTTGTCTGTGTGCCTCATTCTTCCTGGACACAGAACAGGAACTCAGGCCACAGAGGTTTCTAGCCAGAAAAATCGACACCCCAGAGATCTCATAACAAAGCAAAGAATACGCTCACAACTGTGGCCCTGAAACGAAACTCAGGCTAGGACATGGCAAGTGGCTGGGCTGGTCGCTGACTTGATTTTTCAGAGGTGGCAGCTCCCTCTCCCTTTCTGAAAGAAGTTGAGCCGCAGCCAGATTTGGGGTGGAATCACATGGCAGTTACTCCAAGTGCTCACCACAGTCTACTCGTGGTCATCTGGTGGTTTCTGGAGCCATTTTCTGGGCCCAGTCTCACTCCCGGGGCCTGCTTGCTCAGCCTCTGCTTATAGCTGGGCTAGACCCAGATTTGGGAGGTTTAAGGCAAACAAAGGAAGGTAAGGCAGGCATTTTCCTTTTTGCAGATAATTCTGACCACCAAGACACCAAAGAGGAGGAAAGAGAGCAGGTTGAAGAGACTGCCAGACGGTTTCGGCTTGGGAGAGAAGAGATGCTGGCAAGTGCAGCCTGTGTGTGCAGAGAGAGAGGCCCGGGCTGCCGGAAGTAAGGCGAGCCCAGCATGAGTCAAGCAATCCCTCACTATCCCCTTCCTTGTGCTGACTGCCCAGATCTCCACCAGCTGGAAAATGTGGGTCCCCCCCACTCCCCCATCATCTGAGTATTGAGTTACTGGAACAAAGGCACCTGGAGCAGATGTGACCTAGGGCCACAAGGTGCTGACATGTCCTGTGGCACCACCTTCCAGGAGAGCGAGTGCCCAGGTGGGGAAGAACAGCCCCATGGAGAAGAAGCTCCAGTGTAACCCACAGTTGTTTTTCTTTTCTTTTCTTTCTTTTTTTTTTCCAGGGTCAGGATCTCACTCTTTTGCCTAGGCTGGAGTGCAATGGCACAAACAAAACTTACTGCAGCCTTGAATTCCTGGGCTCTAGTCATCCTTCTGCCTCAGCCTCCCAAGCAGCTAGGATTACAGGAATAAGCCACTGCACCTGGTCCACCCACATGTGAGACACACACACACACACGCATATATATGTGTGCGTGTATATGTATTTCATATATATATATTTTTTTTTTTTTTTTTTTTTTGAGACACAGCCTCATTCTGTGACACAGGCTGGAGTGCAGTGGCATGATCTCCACTCTTTGCAATCTCCTCCTCCAGAGTTCAACTGATTCTCCTGCCTCAGCCTCCCTAGTAGCTGGGATTACAGGTTTGCACCAACATGCCCAGCTATTTATATTTTCTGTATTTTTAGTAGAGACGGGGTTTCACCATGTTGCCCAGGCTGGTCTTGAACTCCTGGCTTCAAGTGATCCAGCTGCCTTGGCCTCCCAAAGTGCTGGGTTACAGGCATGAGCCGCTGCGCCCAGCCCCTACACATGATGTTTGAAGAGTTGTTAACTCCAATCTTCTGCCCAACCTTGGTGTTAAGTGGAAGGGAAGATGAAAGCAATTGCTCTTGGTGTTTCTGTGGTGGCTATAACCAAGCCCCTATCATTGATGGTCCCTGAAGAAACTCAGCAAGCCTCAGGGCAGTGTTTCAGGAAGTATGGAGTGAGGACCAATGGCATCAGGGTTGTGAAATGCAGGTGCCAGGGCTCCACCTCGCACTTGCTGAGTCCCAGTCTCAGGAGGTAAGGACTGGGAATCTAATCTCCACGGGTAAGTCATATTCATGCTGTTTCATATATTGCGAACTGATTTTTTAAACATTTTTGTTGGGCCTAATTAGCCAAAACAGTGAGTGGCAGGTAAAATGATGGCACATACCAACTAACAGAATTATTATGCAAACACCAAAAGGAATTCTAGACTTCATAACCACTAGTAACAATGCCAGAGATCGAATGTTAAGAGGGCTATCAGAATGCAAAACATGTTTACTCTGATTACAATTATGTTAAAATACATAGGTACACGTGTAGGAAATAGAAAAAAAAGGCGAAAATAAAATAGTTGTATTAGAGAAGTAGAATTATAGGTGATTTATCCGTCTCCAGATTTTCCTATAGTGTTATCAAAAAAAAAAAAAAAAAAAGGCCAGGTACAGTGGCTCATGCCTGTAATCCCAGCACTTTGGGAGGCTGAGGCAGGCGGATCACCTGAGGTCAGGAGTTCGAGACCAGCCTGGCCAAACATCGTGAAACTAAACTACAAAATTAAAACACAAAAATTAGCTGGGTGCGGTGGTGGACACCTGTAATCCCAGCTACTCAGGAGGCTGAGGCAGGAGCCAAGCTGTGGCTGGAACCAAGGAGATGGAGGTTGCAGTAAGCTGTGATTGCACCACTGCACTCCAGCCTGGGCGACAGAGTGATACTCCATCTCAAATAAATAAATAAATAAAATAAAGATAAAAATAAATCACTTTCATGTGGTTACAATATTGTAATTGAAATAAAATAGGGCTGGACATGGTGGCTCATGACTGTAATCCCAGCCCTTTGGGAGACTGAGGTGGGCAGATCACTTGAGGCCAGGAGTTCGAGAGCAGCCTGGCCAATATGGTGAAACCCCATCTCTACTAAAAAATACAAAAATTAGCCGGGCATGGTGGTGCGTGCCTGTAATTCCAGTTATTTGGGAGGCTGGGGCAGGAGAATCGCTTGAACCCAGGAGGCAGAGCTTGCAGTGAGTGGAGATCGCACTACTGCACTCCAGCCTAGGTGACAGCGTGAGACACTTTCTCAAAAAAAGAAAGAAAAAAGAGAGAGAGAGAAAGAGAGAATAACTACCCTATCACCTCTGGCATACATGCCACTTACCATGTATCTGTAAAATAAACCACAAGGCACTGCATGGGTCAGAGATGTCTTCAGACAGCCCAGCCCTCCCAGAAGGGAAGGTCAGCCCTTGTCCCAGGGCACTGCGATTCTGCAGCTCGCTGCATGTGGAAGGAGCATGGAGTTGCCTGGGCTGTGGGGAGCGGCGGAGGGTGCATTGCATCAGGCTCAGCTGTTGTTTTTGTTGCCCTAAACAAGGTTCCAAGGGGACTAGGGAAGGATGGATCACCTTCTTAGGCCTGACAGTCTCAATCCCACTTCTGAACTACAGATTATCTGGGCCCACTGCCCCTCCCCAGCCAGACCTGGGTTGCCTAGTGTATACAAAATTCCCTGATCTTCCTTATCCCAGGGATGCCTTGAGAGACCTTCCTTCCTATGGCAGAGCTTGGGGTGAGCCTGGAGTCCCGTTGGCAAGAACTGGCTTCCTTATTTTGATATTCAGGGAGGAGGAAGACTGAAACTCGCTAGCCCCTGGGGGAAGCTTTAGGAGTCAGCTCAAGGGGGGCAGAGCCCCTCCCTGCACCCCAGGCCTTCCCCACCTCCAGCCTCCCACAGACCCTGGATGCTCTGCTCCAAATCACAGGCTGCTGCCAATTACAAAAGGACTCTTAACTCCTTTTTGCAGCCCCTTGATTGATAGCACTGGTGAGTAAAATTATAAGCCTTAATGATCATGTTAATTTCTGGGGAAAGGGAAGCGGTCAGAAGAGGTTCTCAATCATAAGCGCCATAATCAGCTGGGTGAGTTCAATGACAAGCCAGAGCAAAAAAGAGGGGAAATAATTAACTTTTTAAAAGGTCACCAGAAAGTAGGGGGAGACCAACCAGGCATGACGGATGAGGGCACAGACGACTCTGGAGCCTGAAGATGAGCCCCTTTTCCAGGGTTCTTGACCAAAGGCCAGCATCAGGGCTTCTCATCTTTAGTTGCACACTGGAATTGCCTTAAAAACACTGATGCCAGCTGGGCGCGGTGGCTCAAGCCTGTAATCCCAGCACTTTGGGAGTCCGAGGTGCATGGATCATGAGGTCAGGAGATCGAGACCATCCTGGTTAACATGGTGAAATCCTGTCTTTACTAAAACTACAAAAAAAAAAAAAAAAAATTAGCCAGATGTGGTGGCAGGCGCCTGTAGTCCCAGCTACTCAGGGAGGCTGAGGCAGGAGAATGGCGTGAACCCGGGAGGCGGAGCTTGCAGTGAGCTGAGATTGTTTCCACTGCACTCCAGCCTGGGCGACAGAATGAGACTCCGTCTCAAAAAACAAACAAACAAGCAAACAAAACAACACTGATGCCTGGGCCCTGGCCCAGAAATGCTAGTGTAATCTATCTGGGGTACAGCTTGGACACTGAGCATTTTTAACACTCCCCAGGTGATTCCATGTGCAACAAAGATTGAGAAGGACCAGTCTAAAAGAAGCAAGTGGCCAAGGTTGAACACATTTGCAAATGTGCTTAATCTGATTGGTTCTTTTATTCTTTCCTTTCCCTTTCCCCTTCCTTTCCTTCCTTTCCTTTCTCCTTTCCTTTCTTTTTCTTTCCTTTCCTTTCCTTCTTCTCTCTTTTCTTTCTTCCTTTCTTTCTTTTCCTTTCCTTTCTTTCCCTTTCCCTTACCTTCTTTCTTTTCTTTCTTTTTCTCAGCATGTTGTCCAAGCTGGTCTCAAACTCCTGGCCTCAAGCAATCCTCCCGCTTTGGCCTCCCAAAGTGCTGGGATTACAGGTGTGAGCCACTGCACCTGGGCACTCTGATTAATTCTTCCACAAAAGAGAATTTCTTCTGGGGTCTCCTAGCACCACACCAGTTAAAGATGATGATGAGATTTTAGAACAGAAGGAGGAAAATTAGGCATCACTGAGCCTAATACTCCTTTCACAGACGAAAAACCCAGCGGTGCAAACAGGTTAGCTGACCTGCCAGAGATCACACTGGTCACAACTGGAACCTCAGTCTCTTCCCCCTGGCCAATGCTCCTTCTACTAGGCCCATTGCTGTGTCAAACAGGATGCTCTGTTCTGACCGTCGGGGGTCGGGAGCTGTGAGCTGTTTTCTAGCCTGCATGGTGGAAGAGTCCAGGTCTCTCCTGACTCTTGCTCAGTTTCCTGGGACATAGTGATCGACAGATAGTAGAGATATCAGTTCCATGGACAGAATAAGGCCACCTGGTTCACCTGAAAATGCAAACTATGACCTTAGTCTCCTCAATACATTGACTCCACCCATGGTTTCCCAGCAGAGCATTGCAACATCTTGGCACATCATGAAGATGCCCAGGATATGTGGCAACATCCTGGTTTCTTCATCTGAGAGTCTGCCGTCTGCCACATTGCTGACAAGCCTGCCTCACAGTGTACGGTAAAAGATCTGATGAGGCTCCCTGATGGTCTATATTGAGGTCAGCAATATTCAATATTCAGCAATGTTACAAAATGAGTTTCAAAAATCTAAAAACATTATTAAAAATGAAGACTACATTGAAAAGAAATCATTTGTGGTTTGTGGTAAAGGTACTGGAGTTATTCAGTTAAAGAGAGTTGTTGTTCTTCAATTTCTAGAACTGATTGTTTTCAGAAAGGTATTGTAAAATGCGTAGTACAAGATCCTTAGAGCGGCATCTTAGTAGTAGAAAGCATAAGCCAGCCAAGTGCAGTGACTCACACCTGTAATTCCAGTGCTTTGGGAGGCTGAGGTAGGAGGATCAGTCAAGGCCAGGACCTGAGACCAGCCTTGCCAACATAGCTTAGACTCTGTCTCTGCAAAGAAAAAGAATTTAGTAAAAAATTTAGCTGAGCATGATGGCATGCACATTTACTCCTAGCCTACTCAGTAGGCTGAGGTGGGAGGATCCCTTGAGCCCAGGAGTTGGAGGCTGCAGTGAACTGTGATTGTATCACTGCACTCCAGCCTGGGTGACAAAGCAAGACTCTGTCTCAAAAAAAAAAAAAAAAAAAAAAAAATTATCACGCCTATAATCACGGAACTTTGGGAGGCTGAGATGGGCAGATCACTTGAGTCCAGGAGTTCGAGACCATCATGGGCAACATGGCAAGACCCCCATCTCTACAAAAAAATTAGCCGAGCATGGTAGTATCAGTTACTTGGGAGCTGAGGTGGGAAGATCACTTAAGTCCAGGAGGCAGAGGTTGCAGTAAGCCTAGATGGTGCCATCGCACTCCAGCCTGGGTGACAGAGTGAGATACTATCTCAAAAAAATTTTTTAATTAAATTTTTAAAATAAAATAAAAAGCGTCAGCCAACCTGGTTCTACATTTTCACATTTTCATTTACCCTTTCTCTCAAACTTCACTGTAGCATGGGCACTCCCAGAAGTTCTTAGAAGTGGCCTGCACTAAAAATTTGGTGGAACCAAACTCTGACTATCAGTACAGGGTGAGACCTACTTAATGAGTCCAGTAAGCATTGTAGCAGCGGCATATTCACAATAGAAACATATGCATTCTCTGTATTTTTCTAACAGCTTCTGAAGTGTTCATCAAGCCCGTGTCTGATTAAGCACTTTTAAATTCTGAGCAATGAAATGGGCCCTCTCATACCCTCTTGGCAGGAGTGCAAATTGATACAACTCTTTGGAGAGCCATTTGGCTGTATCTGTCAAAATTAAAAATGCATATAATCTTTGACCCAGAAATGCCACTTCTAAGAATTTATCCTGCAGAAACACCCCCCAAACCCACAAAACTGTACGTGGAAGGTGAGTTCTTTGCAGTTTAATTTATTATAGTGAAACACTGCAAGCAAACCAAGTTCCTGAACAAGGAATTAGTTGGGTACACGGTGGTCCATCCTTAAAATGGAATACTAGATAGATGTTAAATTGAATGAGGTAGAGCCATATGTATTCATCAGGAGAGATAGCCTTAGGCAAAAAAAGAAACTTACAGAAAAGTAGTGTTACCATTTTTATAAAAATGTGTAAGGAAGGCAGCCATGAGCAATCTCTGGCCATTGGATTCAGTGCTTGGGCTCCTACATTGCAATGAAAACCTAATCTATATGTAAAATAACAGGAGTCTCAATTCAGTGCCTGAACTCACCCCCTGTTCTCTCTCTTCTCTTGTATCAAAGGATAACTAAAAGTAAGTTAAACGCAAATGTAAGACATGACTCCTAATTGCCATGATATGTAAATAACACTTTTGAAAAGTGACCCTCCCAGATTTAGAAAAAACATTTATCAAAGGAGAAGCTCTAGGCTGGGCGCACTGGCTCACACCTGTAATCTCAGCACTTTGGGAGGCTGAGGCGGGTGGATCACCTGAGGTCAGGAGTTTGAGACCAGCCTGGCCAACATGGTGAAACCCCGTCTCCACTAAAAACACAGAATTAGCCGGGCGTGGGCCTGTGCCTGTAATCCCAGCTACTCCAGAGGCTGAGGGACGAGAATCACTTAGAACCCGGGAGGCAGAGGTTGCAGTGAGCCGAGATCGGGCCATTGCACTCCAGCCGGGGAGACAGAGTGAGACTCTGTCAAAAAAAAAAAAAAAAAAAGGAGAAGCACTGAAGACTTTTTTTTTTTTTTTTTTTTTTTTAACTGCAATAATCACTTGGCTGAATGCATCTCTTATTTGGATTGTATATGTTGAACTTGTGTATTCACAGACCACTGTTGAGCCTCCCCCACATCACCGACCACAGAGACCATGGAGAATACCTGCCTTAAGTCCATGCACGTAGTAATGTTCTTTAAGAACCCAAAGGAGCCCATCGTCAGGCTACATCCAGCAGAAACCCCAAAATCCCATAGGAGACTGTTACTGAGTTTTAAATGCTTTAAATTCTGGGCTTTTTCAAATGTTGGAGGCCAGGCTTGCTTTTTTTTTTTTTTAAATAATGGCAGAGATGCCTGAAACAAAAGTCATCCCAGTAGGAATCAGTATTCTGTGGCTTGTTCCAAGAATCTTACTCTCTTTTAATTTTCCTGAGAATATTTATAATAGACTAAAGTAGATTGTGATTGTACTAGGTTTTGTTACAGTTCAGTGAATCTTCTCCCCTCGCTCCACCTCCATAGGAGGAGTACACTTCTCTGCCCACTTAAGATTGGGAAGGTTGGCCATCGATCTAGCTGTGGCCAGGGGAAAGTAAGCAATGTGAAGTCAGTAGCAGGTGTAAATGTCTTTGCATCAGCCTCTTGCACTTCTGCATGTTGCCATGAAAAGAAGTTATCCTAGGAAAGTTGCTAGTCTAGGATGAGGAAACCCTGAAGCTTATTTATTTATTTATTATTGAGACAGGGTCTCACTCTGTCACCAGGCTGGAGTGCAGTAGCATGATCACAGCTCACTGCAGCCTCGACTTTCTGGGCTCAAGTGATCCTCCCACCTTAGCCTCCCAAATAACTAGGACCACAGGTGCACATGACCACACCTGGCTAATTTTTTGTATTTTTAGTAGAGACTGGGTTCCACCTTGTTGCACAGGCTGGTCTCGAACTCCTGGGCTTGTGATCTGCCTTCTCAGTCTCCCAAAGTGCTGGGATTACAGGTGTGAGTCACCTCCCCCAGACTCCCTGGAGCATATTTAAACCCAAACTATAGCCTGGAGTCAGCTCCAGCTGATCCCAGCCAAGCCCTGCACACGCACACGAGACTGGCAGTCCTGTGAGCAAGTTATAAGAGTTTGTTGGTGTAAGCTTTGAGGGGTGTTTGTTTTTCAGTATTATTGAAGGAAAACTTGACTGATACAGATGAACAGCCTCGGACCCATCACTCAGCTTTACTAAATCTTGTCATTGATCTCATATTTGTTTGAGTTTTTTTTTTTCTTATGAAATTAACCATTACAGAAACATTTGAGGGTCCTCTAAGTACCCTTCACCCATCCCATCTCTTGGAAGTAGCCACTATCAAGCAGTTAGTATTTATAACACTCATGCCTATTTTAAATGTTTTCTATACATTTGTTTTTTTTTTTTTTTTTTTTTTTTTTTTTTTTTTTTTTT